>NW_026461589.1:0-30344 GCF_021730395.1 Mercenaria mercenaria | reverse complement strand
CCTTTGCAATTGGCGGTACTTAAATTTACAAGTAGATTGTAAAGTTCAAGTAGTTCTGCACTATAGATTTATTCAATCCTGAATTTTCAAAACTTCTGAATATATTAAGAAAATTCGGCAAATTAAAAACTGTATATAGAAGTGTGCTTGTTTGCTAGACTGATTTGAAAAAGAAGGATCTCGTGCAATTTTTCATAACGGGGGTCTATTGGAAAATTCCAATTTCGGCGTAGAATATTTTGCAAAATTGTAGATGTCAATGACACTTTAATATGGTCAAATAAATTTTATAGGTATGTGTTCTTATTTTTTCGGATGCCCCTTGATTTAAAAGTTCCGCATATTTCAAGCGGATTTGAATTTACTGTTCAGAATTACTTCAATTATTTTGTTGTCTCTTTTTATCTTCAGAACTTCAGGAAGAAATGTTATGTTGCCGTTTTTATAATTGTACTCACGGGATGTCATTGATACGTGGGATGATTTTCCTTTCCGTATGCCTGGTCTTGGCTTTATTTTATGTTGTCCGGAATAAAGACGTTACGCCATTACTTCTGAATATCAAATGTGAAGTACTACCTTAAGGCATACTTATATAAAAGTGATGAGATGTGAGCCAGGAAAGGAAATGATATAGTATTATTCATTTTCCTAGAAAACCGTTTATAGAAATAATTGTCATGTTTCCTTAATACATAGCTTATTTTTCTTGTTTGCCTAAGAGTGAACGGGATATGGCTCACCTAGAAACGGGAAACTAGATTCATGTCAGTGTAATGCAATCGATGTAAGTTGTTGATCATAAATTTGTATAGAACTATATGTGAACGAATATAAAGCAGTTTATATTATATATATACTTAATTGATAGTCTCAGGCATTTAGGATCATAGGCTACTTTTTTACAAACCTTAAATTTCTCTTACAATAGTTTAAATCTTACACAATTCTTAATTGTCGTTTGTCCGACGACTTTTGGACAAATCTACTGCGTACGAACTATTTGAAAACATTTCTTTAAAGCACATTTTACTTACGTTCAGTTTAAACTTTATTTACATGTAAGAAGAATACGGAAAAAAGCCCGCTGGACAATAACTTGAAGAAAAAAAAAACACATTTAAAAGTATAAAAATGTATTTTATTAGCACGTTCTGTACGCCTGGGCGTCTGTACGTCTGGACATGTTTCTTCCCGCCATTGTTTGTCAAATTAAATAATTCACATTATCAGTGTAATTCGCAAGCGTTTATGGAGAATCCAAGATAGAAGGTACATTAAAGCCCTTCCCCTTTGAGAACTTTGAGAAGCATGCCCATTATGGTGGACATTTGTGTCAAATAATATTAAAATCCTATCATTGATGAAAAGTTATGGGACAGGAAAGAAACAAAAATAGACGTCTGACCTCTGAGTGTTCCCTTGACCTTTGGACTTGGGGTTTGGGTGTTGCGCATGCCATGCCATGCCATCTCATTTTGGAGAACGCTTTGTGCCATATCATATTAGAATCCCTTCAAGGATGGTAGAGTTGTGTATGACTTCCAAGTCCTACCTTGACCTTTGAGCTAGGGATCTCGGTATTAAGCATGACATGTCATCTTATTATCGGTAACATATGTGCCGGGTATTAATAAGATCCCTTCAGTGATTACTGTGCACCAAATAACTACTTCGTGCAATATACCGATTAAAGTGAAAAAGAAAAGAAAAAATCAGGTGAAAAAAATGAAAGAAACACGACCTGATATGAATTAAAATGCAAAACATCCAATGTCCACAACTTGACCAACGAAGCCAACATACTAGGGTGATGTCTAAATATAGTTAGTTATACAGTAAGTTTAAATACATATAAACGTTACACTTCCTTTTTCGGTAGCCCGTGACGTGCAAACCAGCCCTGGACAGGGGCTTGATGAATAAAACACTAACAGTATGATATCAAAACAAATCTGTCACAGTCTGTACACATTACACATATTTAAAATTTTAAAACGTTCCCTCAAAATTAAACGTTCATTGAAAAATTTACTTAACAAAGGAAGTAGTGCAACATGTACATGAACCATGTCTTACCTTCAGTAGGAAATATTCGTATTAGTGTCAATAAACATAGGATCCCGAAATGCATCTTTTCTGGCAAAAATATTACATTATAAAATCAAGATTCGTTTTCATCATATATACTTAAACAAGTAATTATACGCAGGATATACACTCCCACATCCTTAAATTGACTTCCTTGTTTACTTTATATATATTTATAACAATTATAAAGGGAACTTTGAATGACTCTACATTTATGAATAGCACACAAGTACAGCTCGACTTGAATATGAATATATGTTTTATTCTTTACAATGGGTAAATGTTTTAAAGTGAAAACAAATCGTATGCGTATTGCGTGTAGCCAGGGACATAAATGTACCTAGCCCTATAAATGCTCTTCGGTGAAAACAGCTTTTCGTTTTACTTGCACCATGACTCTGATAAACATTTAGGACAGACATTTGATACGTTTATTACATAATATACATATTACATTTTGTATATATATTCCAAGACATAGATATTAAAAACATCATTAAAAGTGGGATTGTGTCCCTTTTCAGAGTGTCTTGTTTGTTTTTCGGTTTTAAACCTTTCTTATCATGATTGCATGAAATAAAAAATCAGTCACAAGAAATCTGTACTAAACGTAAGTGCAGTTATAATAGGTTACACTTGACACATTGAAGTGAACATACAATAGATAACAATGACCCTGAAAGTACAAATTTTTAGAAGATGAAAGTTTCAATCTTAATTTAGTAGTCCCTTAAAGTAGTTGATTGATATTCATTGCACGACATGTGTTCTGCAACACAGACGTAAAAATGCCGATACTGGACACTTTTTATTAGATACAGTGTATACAATAACAAGAACGGTTATGGTTTCTGTTAACTATATGTATATATAACTACAAATTTCTAACAGGTGCGTTACAACACACGTATAGCATATGTATTGATGTACCATTTCAAACATTAACTACTCAATTCATTATAAAACGAGTGTGCATATATTAGTCAAGTTAAGTAATGGGACGAAATTATATCATACAGGTTATAGTTCCAAAATTTAAAGCTTATATTCCTCTTTCATTATTGCACTCTCCAGTTAACGGCATGTAACTGGCATAAAATCACGATATCAGATTTCTGTTTGTATTTGTATACATTTATATCAACAGAAGTAACGGTAACTGGTATGTAAGTATAGAACATGCATAAGCACGCTACTAAATAGCTTGATTCCTTTCTTCTGCACAAACTGAATTTACTTCCGTTGGCCTCTAAATTTCTGTAACTTTCATTTTCTTGAGGAAAATTGACAATGTTGAATATATGTCGTAGGAAAGGTTGGTTAATGTTTGACGCAACTGTTGGTTTGTGCGCCCGGATATAGATATTAATGTAATCTTCAATGGAATTGAAAGCATTTAAAGCATTTATTTACGATTTCAAACTACGCAAATAGTAATTGTTATGTGGACATTTCATTTTGTTACTTAAAGTTTATAATCGCTGATTTGTCATGGTCATGGAATGCCAAAGCCTATTTTAGAACGTGAAATTCGAAGTACAGTCTTTGTCCCCCACCTTAAAAGTTTTTCGATGAAATAAGCATCATTCTTCCGTCCGTCAATCCGTCCGTCCGCCATCCTTCCGTCCGTTGTTGTGTTTAATTTGTAAGTATGCTTAAGATGGCTATCATAACTTCATATTTTGGCCGATATGTACGGTGTTCTGTTTGGACAATCGAGACTTTTTATTTAATACTAAACCGCGATGCACGATGGTACGATGACGAAAACGCGATGGCACGATGATGAATCAACGATGGTACGATGGTGCAAACGCGATGGCACGATGATGAAATCGCGATGGTGCGATGGTACGATGGTGAAATGTCGATGTAATACCGCGTTTTCATTATCGTACCATCGCGTTTTCACCATCGCATCCTCGTACCATTGCGTTTTCATCATCGTACCATCGCGTTATCACCATCGTACCATCGCGTTTTCACCATCGTACCATCGCCTTCCGGTGGTCATGCAAAGTGGTACAGTATATGTGTTAGTAAAATACAGGCTTGATAAATCTCATTTTCACATTGCACTATGTACCTTCTACATCCTAACAAGAATAAGCTAAGTTTGAATAATACCATGTGACTATAACGCCCAGCTTTTTATTTACTTTCATGCATACATAAAAAAACAAAGGACGTGGCCTTGAAGATTTTACAGTTTTAATGAAATGAGCACTGAACATTTTGTAAAACATTTTGCAAAACAGCAGAATCTAAATGGTAAATTTCGTCTCACAAAATACATTGAGATACATTCTATTCTATCTATTGTTGACAAAAATAAAAGTGTACGGAACTACGCATTTCTAACCGGAAGGCGATGGTACGATGGTGGAAACGCGATGGTACGATGGTGAAACCACAATGGTACGATGCTGATAACGCGATGGCACGATGGTGAAAACGCGATGGTACGATGGTGAAAACGCGATGGCACGATGGTGAAAACACGATGGTACGATGGTGAAAACGCGATATTACATCGACATATCACCATCGTACCACCGCACCATCGCGATTTCATCATCGTGCCATCGCGTTTTCACCATCGTACCATCGTTGTTTCATCATCGTGCCATCGCGCCATCGCGTTTTCGTCTTCGTACCATCGTGCATCATCGCGGTTTAATATTAAATAAAAAGTCACGATTGTCTAAACGGAACACCGTACATATGCCCTATGAAAACTAAGTGCTTCTGAGGCGGAGAGATTAGTTAGATATTGAAACAACGATCATATAAGATACAAATGAATCCGTAATTACTCACAATCTAACATTATATGAAACTTATTTCTCCAATTGTTAAATATCATACATGAACAAATGATTGTAAAGTGTTTCGATTACTTGTTTCTATTAAAAGTATTGTTAATTATACTGCGTTCTTCCTTTATCGAGCAGTCGGAAATCGAATCTTCAAAAGTTGTATTGTTCTTCTCTTGTTAAGTTCAGTACAAAGGAAGGGAGTGGAATTTTGTCTTGCAGCTTGCGTAGTCATGCCCTCAAGTGTTAGGCTCTTGGAGCTCAGACTTCAGACAAGTTGTTGAGTACATTGGTGCAATTATACCTTAGATGGACCCTGTTTTTATGTTTTACTTTTAGATTATATGATCAATTATTTTGTCACTAATGTGACAGCATTTCTCAGCGGGGAGTAAATTTATTGACACTTTATTGTCAAACGTGTTGAAAATAGTGTAAGTGCGTAGTTGACATGCCCTAAACGCATTTAAACCCCCAGATTCCTTTTATAGGTTACTGACCGTTCCAAGGCGGTGCCCCTATTTTTAACTTGTTTTCAGTCCGTCTCATACTTTGTGTTGTCTATGTTGTCTTGTTTGTTGTTAGTGTTTCTTTCCTCTTTCTCCTTACTATCCCTCCCCAAATTACGACCATCGTCCCATCACATCCCTTTGCACTGCATTTATACTCCCTTGCATTTTCTGCCTCTTTCCTTTACCAACAGTAAGTTATCATGCCCACCATAATTTTAACCACAGGTCGTCGTTAAGCGGTGACCTATTGTTGTTTTTATCCTTATGTGCGTGTGTATGTGTGTGTGTGTGCGTGTGCGTGTGCGTTTTTATGGGTGGTGTACCACAGTGTTATTTTCTCTTACTTTCCTGTCCTCGTTTATCTTTGTATGTTAGTTGTAGGTCTGTGGGTGTTCTGTACATGCGTTTCTGCGTAGGATTACTGCGTTTAAGGAACATGGCTTTCCCTGTTGAATATTCATTCTTGGTCCACCTTCCCCCTACATCCGACCCTTTTATCTACCCCTTACCACCCCTTACCACCCCCCCCCCCCCCCCCCCCCATTTTTCTGTATTTTGCATAAATGTATAATATACTTATTGTTGGATTTTTGAAGTAACCTATCTACAACATTTTTCCGTTACAGCTTGTTAAAGTGAAGGTCACGATAACCGAAACCATTTTGAATATTTTTCAAATAATCTCACATTTTGAACTTGACTTTCAAACTTTGCAATACATTTTACAGCTTTTAAGGTTTAAAGGTATTTAATCAAAATACAGAAATATGTGATAAACAATAATCATCATTGCCACATTACAAGTACTAACGCAGTGCCCCGTACAACTGGATACTTAAAATATTCTAAAAAATGTCAGCTTTTCAAAATGAATGCCATTTGTTAAGGAATGGAAATAAACAATAGCTGAAAACTACGCTCCACCTAATTATGTGAATTTCAAGCACTGGGGTATTATTATAAATGCGTCAAAACAATGTCAGATAACAGTTCTTTTACAGGTGTGGTACTGTCCGAAAGTGTGGCACATTCATGTAGACCTTTTCCGGAATTCAATGTATATATAAGTAAATTGACAATTCTTTTATAGATAAATATACATGTTTTATCTGCTGTTCAATTTTTTAGGCAAACAGTCCATTCTTTCTATGATTTGTTTTAGTTGTGTAAAACTATGGGACTAAGCGTTAAAGAAAAGTTAAAGTGCTTGTGAGTCATTTCCACATTTTTGTTACATAATTTTCTTTTGTCTGTTAAATAGGAATCAGCTTTGAATAAAACAGTAAAACGTAGCAATGCAGATAGAAGTTTCGCTTGAAAATAATGAAAAGATATTGTTGACTCGTTCAATTATCATGTATATATACTAAGCAGTAACGGCTCAGCGAGGCGTGGCACTGACACTTTAGCATAAAAGGCTATAGAATCAATTAACAGCTTATTCCTTAAAACAAAGGGCATAGGTATACCAATAAACATTAAATTCAATCTGTTTGATGCCGAGGTCTTGATTTTCAATATCAGAAGTCATTGAACGTGTGCGTCATAAGCTAATATAGCGAGTACTGAATGTTAATTTTATCGACTAGTAGCTACGGTATAAACAGAGTGACGGGTAGATACCTACAGCTATTAAACAGAAAATATCGGATAATTAAATAGTTGTTAAATCTAGTAAACTATGAACAACAGAACTGTGTTCTTTGAGCTGCATATAAGGCAATGCTGAAATGATGAAAATATGCAACAAAATTGGGCTTACAAAGTGAGGAGATTGCCAAACGAAAGTGCAAAAGACCGAATCTGTCGTGCAGAATTTTTAACTTGCTTACTGTGAATTGAGCAATTAGCAAGCTGAGAACAACAATAAGTCAAAAATGACTTTTATAAGTAAATGATACTTGTTTGCTGGCGATAGTAAGCAGCGGTATATATACTAGATACCGTATAGCGGGTTATTTCTACGGGGGGAATATTTCTGCGTTTCTGCGGTCTCACGGTAGAATCGCGAAAATATTTCCAGCAGAATATTCATCCAGCAAAAATTTAAAACGCAAAAAATCTGTACTTTTTTCACCAACGTTGTTTCACGCTATGTTTCCCTAGGTAATCCGAAGTTCACAATAGCACGGTCTAATTATTGGAAATTACCGACGCCATCTAACAATTACCGATAATGGTATAATTAGGTGTGATGGTCAATCAAAGTCCTAACTGTTAATCCCTCAGAAAACATTTTTTCTTCTGTGAATGAAATAAATTGAATGAATTTCACTTGTGTTGTTCTTTTTAATCCCTTGTGAATATCTTCCAAACTATACCTTAGTAACCTTTATACTTGTGTAACCGTTATGCCGGTATACCGTTGTTTGCAATTGTTGTTTGTGCAATTGTTGTTAGGCTTATATTTTTTCAATTCACATCTTATTATATCCTACAATGTATTCATTAAATGCAAAGATATTTTACAACAGTTACCGGTAATTTAATTTATTGTTTTCATGCGCTATCATTCTCACAACGCCCGATCATGCAAGGAATTACATCCTCTTTGGCATCAAAAAACGTAGACATTTCTCTTCCTTTTATGTGAAAACGCAGAAATTAAACACGCAGAAATTTGTTTCACCATTTTTGGGGCCAAAACGCAGAATATTTTGACCGCAGAAATAACCCGCTATACGGTACTATATGCGTCGACTGTGTTATGATTACGTATCATTGAAAGTTGCGTTTAAATAAAAATCAATCTAGATCTGTGAAAAATGTATAAAAGACGCTTATGGAAGAACATTTTCTGGATAGAAATAAACTAATAATCCTGTCACAAATAATTATAATTGCTGTTTCTTTCTATTGAGTTGGAAACACATTCGTTCCAATCAAGGAGGTGATATCTAGATGAAGATGTTTGGAAACTACGAGACGGTTAAACTAAACAAGAGCATGTGAAAACCTTTGAAGAACTAAAAAATGAATTCTAGAGCAAAACATGATTAACTTCGACGTTTTATCAAAGAAAGTTATAGTCCGCATGTTTGTTATTCAGCCCTTTTGCAGTTGGAAGCTACGGGCTGACGGAATGGATGGACGACACCATGATAGGCGGTACTTAAGGTTCCTCTTCAGCCCATTCTAATGGGCGTGGGAGGCGTTGCACATTTAAATACCTCTATTTACCTTTAATCAAACCAAGACTCCTGTTGTTTGCTTGGTTGCCTTCTATGCTTCAAAAAGATCATCTTATAGAGTTTATTAATATCCGTCGTCTGACCTATTTCGTCGGCCACTTAATAATGTTTCTCTTCATTCTCTGTCTTATACAAAACCACTAATGCTTATTTTTCATTTAAATGTATACGTATAGTTTTGTGTTGTACATATCATGCCTTATGTTATCATTGTATATGTAACTGATTCACCTTACGGGATAACTTATATTTACATGTTTATATACACTATTCTGTGACTTTGGAACATGGTGGGGTTTAAGAGGGAGGTAAGATGCGCACTATAAACTAGTTTAAACTCCAAGCTTGTGATTTGCCTATTCAAAGACGATGCCAAGCTATGTTCCTTTATTTGTACATGCACTGATATAAATTGAGGATTGCAGTGGCCGAGGCCGAAACTAGGATTTTTCTAATCCTTTTCTCTGCTGGTTTTGTAAACGAATCAAAGTTTTGTTTTATTATTTATAATTCCAGAATTATTAAGGGATACATAAGAATGGTGCGATGACCGGAGGTCTTCACACTGGTTATTCGGGTACCTACTCGTGTGAGCGATACCGCCCTCGTGTGATTTATGTACATGTAGGTTGTTTAGGGTATATAAAAACAATGCCAAAGTATGACACATATTTAAAAATGTTGAACATTTTAAAGACAGATTTGTCCGTGGCAATGCATTAATTCGCACTGGTGAAAATATCAGTCTTCAATAAGATTGATATGACTATAAAATTCGAAGAAATGTAGCGAAATGCATGTATTTTGACGTTTTGAGATGTATTTTTCTTAGTTCAAAGATGAGATAACTGAATTTGCCACTTTCCTTGGTAGAACTATACATACTCAACTACAAAACGTTTGGATCACGTACCTGCAAGTTATTTTTGTTGATAAAATATCAATTATATGCATCCTGTTGCTGTTTTTGATGGTACCTCTGACGATGGATGAAACTAAACAAAGATACCTACCCGTTTGCACATGGGTATCGTCCTCGTTATGTCAATGAACATTTATAAAACTCCAAGCAGCGATTGTTTCCGCATACGGTACACTAAATTAACGCAATTGAAGGTAATTGCTTTGAGGATCTGGAAATAAGAACTGGAAATGTGACCCGACCTTTAGTAGATCTGTTTGATTAGAGTTTTAACTTTAAAGATGTAAAGAATGGGGGTGGACCTATCCCTACCTTAAAATTTGAAGTACATGTATTTTCTGTACAAACAAGGCTAACTTAAAAAGAAGAGTACTATCATTACTTTGAAATAAACGTTGCACTGACATTACATTTGAAAGTCATTTGGTATATATCTTACTCTGTCCAAATTAAGGTAGGGACATTCTAAAATAAGAATATTGCGGAAATACACCGGTGAAAGTACTGACTGATTCAACCAGAATTCAGCAAATCCAAGTTGTTCTAAAGATTCTTTTACATATGAAATCCAAGAACAATAATTTACATTTTGCTGATGGAGTCTATACATGAACCTGTAAAGTATACAGTTTATCTTTTCTTGTTTACCATTTAATAAATTGTACACCAGTAGTTCAATATTCAATTTCTAATCAAAATATCTATTGGTAATACCCCAAGCTCACCAAGCTCACCAAAAACCATGATAAAAGGTGTTGATTTTTTAACCTTTAGTAATGTTTTTAAAAAATTAAGCTGGAAACTTTTAACAATTCTAACATCAACACATCCCAATACCTCTGATCCATACAATAATATTGGTTGAACCATAGACTCAAATAAATGTAACTGTAAATCAATACTAAGCTGCAACTTCCTTCATTTTTTTCAACAGAGCATACATAGCCGTTCTAGCTTGGTCAACCAGATACATTTTAATTTTATTGAAGTTACCATTACAGTTAAATTTAATTCCTAGATAACTGAAGTAATCTACTACTTCAAGTGCCACATTATTATAATAAAAGGTAGACTTATTTTGCACTTTTCCACGTGAAAAAAATAACAACCTTAGTTTTATTTGCATTAACTGTAAGTTTCCAAATATCACAATATTCTGCCATGCATTTAATGCAGTTTGTAAACCATTTTGAGATTCTGCGAAAAGCACTGTATCATCTGCATAAGTAACAAAAAGAACTGGAAAAAAACATTTCTGAAATATCATCACTTGCTTAAGAAATTTGATAGACTTTGGCTACTCTTTACACAAGATTTGGTTTTATCATATATTGCATAATATATAGCCTTAAAGACTTTCCCATCAATGTTATGCTGTAGCAATTTATTCCATAAACATATACGATCGACAGAGTCTAAAGCTTTCTTGTAATCTACAATCATGGCACAATATAAGAACAGATTGTTTTTTATACTTTAACTTACTGCCTTTAGATTCATAATCATCATTTGCAATACAGAATTAGCAACAGACGATAAGATAGGTAAGATGATATTTTGTTAAAGTTTAAGTATCAGACGAGCTGTAACAACTGAAATAATGCACAAATAGTTACCAAGAAAAAGCAAAATTTCTCGTCGCTCTCTCTCTTTTTTTCTTTTCATTTCCAACCATTTTAGCTCTGCTTTCAACATTTGGATGATAAGCAAATTCCTCGAGGCTTGAATTGTTCGACAAACCTGCATGTCCTCTTTACCTCCCTTAATAGAACATCACTTTTTCCAACACCTATATTTCATGAAAGTTCTATCATAAGTTAAAGTAACGATGAAAATAAAGAAGGAGTTGAATAGTTCCTAGGAAAATGCCAGTCAGTTGTGGTCTGCTACCTTTAAATGGCGCTTATAGGCCTAACTAATATAAAGGAACCAGCGTGATGGCTGCCAGGCTTTTGAACACTAATTTTGTACTTGGCATGGCAGCAGAGGTCTAAATTTAAGCTAATTTCTGTTTAAATGTCATTGTGGGTGTATTTTTGAGATTTTGGTAAGGAAAATCAGGATGTATTTGGTGAAGAGAAACTCAATTTTAGTATGAGTAGTACTTCCAGGTCACAGTAATGTGCTTTTGATGTGTTTTACTGTAAGTAAATATGACAAGAGAAATCTCTCTTAGAAGATACATGACCCCTACTTTTCTCTATATTTTAAATCAGTTTTATAATAACTTTTTAAATTGAGGTAAGGATCTGTTCTCTAAAATGAGTCTAGCTCTGTTTGGTAACTCTTTAAAAATGTCAGTTTTACATAGAATATATAGGGAAAACTATTTATAGTATTGTGACCTATATGCTCCTGTCCGCACAATAAACCCCCTACATTCGGTTTCGCTCTGCAAAACTTGAATGTGGAATGTATAAACATATATCTCATCTCTTTTCATGCATTATGTATTCTAGCAGCATAAAGGTATGATTCATGCACTTGTTCTACACGAATTTTCGCACAAAAACATGTGGAAGTAAGGATCTGTTTACTACTAGCGTCTTTCGACTACTCAAACGAACCACATTTTTTTACCAAATTACTGGCTTTATTCCTCAAAACGAAGCTAAACATGGGTCGTTCGCAATAAAATATTTGACAAAAATCATAGAATTTCTCAACAAATTTAATTTTGTTTTTGTTGCAAACATTTTTATACCCCATAACAACTTAAATAACAAGACAAAACGTACGGAAGCCGCAATATTCAATTGAAAATACACATAAGAATGTGTCTATGTAGATGGATCTTGAAAACGAATTTGAAGAAATTATGTGAGAGGTTTTTCTTCGGATAGGCTGTTTCCAGTAGCTGGAGGATATAAAAGACCAAAGTGTTATCTTCATCTTAGCTGGTCATTGCATATTATCGCTAAATTTTAGAAAAGGGGTCTGCGTCAATGTAATGTTCATTTCAATAACGAGGACGGTATCCGCTTGATTGACAGAAACAACGAGGATGGTACCATTGTACATCGTCAAAGGTATCTTATTTTCTACACAATGTCTTCGAAAAAATCGATCTAATTTTACTGTGCTTCAAGTTTTTGTGAAATGAAAGCAATGGCTAATACACAGAATGACCGCTTTTCATTTTTCTAACAAAAAAATTCTAATATAATCCGAAATAATACCATTAATCGTGAAAATATATACCATCGCCTAAAAATATGTTCTTTTTCGCGACAAAAAAAAAAAACGTATATTTTTACAGTTATTCAGATCATATGAGATAGATATTTGACATGGATATACCGGTAGTAAAGGTATGATCTTACACATCTGATACTAAAACTTTTATAAATCTTCAGTAAAATACGGAATAATTACCTGTTATAGGTGTGAATTTCCTGTTTACCAACATGTACATTAATCACACGAGGGCAGTATCGCTCACACGAGTAGGTACCCGAATAACCAGTGTGGTCTTTAAGACAATGTAAGGGTTATGCAATTTATTCATAATTCTGTTATAGAGTATTTTTATTTCAGTTTAAACGTTGATTAATTTGAGTCACTATAAGGATTTCCCTTCATACTTCCGAAGACTTTGACCTCTTTGGTTTTCAGGTAATTAAAGGCTTTTTGGTTAATTGGTTAGTACGGGTAACATTTTATACTTTGATTAAGTTTAGCATTTGTCAGTTATTGCATTGTGTGAGAAGTAACTTTGTAGACTTTAATACCTTTTATAGCATTGACAGATATTTAATTCATGTCTTATGTATTTTGCCATTCATTTATTTATATTTGCTTTATCGTTGTCTATATCACATGCAAATATTTTGTTGAGGAAATACATTAAATAAAGCTTTTGTTTAAATCGAATTGGGCTTTGGTCTTTAGAGTTTGTTCCCCACTTCGAACTGACTTCAATTGTCGAAGTTCAGCGTGGTAATTTCATGTAGGTCAGCACAGAACTACAATTCTTTTGGTGTCTTCTAAGTTCAACTTCGATATTTTAGACATTGGAACCGCCCATCTGTCTAGAAAGAAACGCGATTCTGTTTGTGTTTCCCAAGTTCAAGCTTGGTTTAAGTGACCGTAAATTTGTTTTAAACGTGTTTATTCCGTGTAACTCAACGGAGCCCGAAATAACCTTTTGTGTTTCCTAATAAGTTCAAGCTTGGTTCTCTGATTTTCAAATACTTGTCGAAGTTCTACCTTAGTGTTAAGATATTTTTTGACCGCCCATCCTTGACATTTGGTTATTTTATGAAGTCTATGGTCTGCGGCAAGTACGATTCTGGTATCTCAATAAGAGACATGTGAAAATAAATCATTAGATATTTCTATTCTTGGATGACGTTTATTTGTTTAAATGAGTTGGTGACAAAATTAAATACGCAGCGTTATATTATGAAATTTTGTATATAATAGTACTATAACATTTGTTCTAAAATATGGTCAACAAAGATTGAGTGTTAAAATGCTCGTTTAACTGATCCTCAACATGCCATAGTCGATGAATAATATTCTGCTATTGGTAACATGTCACAGTGTAACAGTGTAAATTCCTCCTGTAAATATCATTGGAAAGCATTTATAAAAGGCAAATTTGAATTTCCACTACACCATTTGTCTCTTTGCAAGTTTCAATAATTAGCTTTGAACAAGGCATTGAGAGGTGCCACGCTGTTGTCATTCTGTCTGTTTATTTATACTAAAAAAATTCCATTGTTTACTACACTTGAGTACTGTATGTCATCTAAGTCAGGTTATAACAAAAAATACAATGTACAATGATTTGAATAATTGATAGCAGGTAAAGAGATAGCAAATGTGAATTAAATAGAGAGATATCTTTATTCATAAATCAAACGTACACCAGTATAGTAATAATTATGTCATTATACACAAATCTAAAACATTCATACCTAAATCAAAACAAAATAAAACACACAGATAAAGTAGGCAAAACTTATAAAAGACCACCTTACATTTAATACAGTATTTCAAAAGATTTTATAAATATTAAAGGAAACTTATTCAACTTTGTAACACACTAATTATGATAACATCTCGTAAAAAGTTGATTTCAAAATGCTGAAGAATTTGAAAGCAGTACAATAAGTAAGTCTTTCAAACTGATTTCATATAAAGGGGGGTAACTTAAAAAGTCTCAGTACTGTTACACTGAAATACTGAAATGTTCACACAAGCATGGACTTTAAGAAAGCATTTGACGATTCTGAACATAATAAACTAATGCACAAACTTGAACAGCTAGATGTTCACCCTCTGACATCACGTTGGATTAAGACATTTAAGGGTTGTAGAGGATGGTGCATTTTAGACAGTCTACCTGTCCAGTCTGTCCAAAGGTTCTGTTCTTGGCCCTTGTCTTACTCTCCTACATTAACGACATTACGTTCTCCATAAAATGAGGGGGAAAACATCTTACGGATGATACAAATGTATATCTGACAGTCAAATCATCACTTTACTACAAAACGTTACAAAATGATCGACTTGCTCTTAAATGGCAGGAATGGGTCTGGTCCATGAATTTCAACGATGTAACGAATAACTAGGAAAATGAACTCATATTTTTCCAATGCATTCTACATTACACGGAACTATGCCGTTTAAAACCTTAGAATGACAGTCCATCCTTAAACATCTAAATACGGCAGCCCAAATCAACCATATTACATCCAAAGCGGAAAACTCTCTTCGCTTTATCACGTGTAATACCAAGACAAACTAGATTTAAGCCTTCAGCTGATCATCACTAATGATAGAAACAAACTATAAATACATAATTAACGATCCATAGCAACAACATAAATTGTAAAAGAATAAGCAAAAAAAAAAAAAAAAAAATGAAAGAATGTCTTTTTTACATCATGGGTCTGCCAACATCAGCACAAAGTCATTTACTTATCGCACACATGTTTATTACCTTCCATACCTGTTTAAGGCCTCTCTCTTAAAGTGTATAGCCTAAATAAGTTAGCATTTTCTTTATACATATCTACATCTATACATAATTAAAGATACATAGTAATAGCATGTTATATTAAAGACTACGCAATATTTTCATTGTGGTTCTGACAAAAACATTACGTTTGTCATCTATCATCTCCCATACATATTTAAAGAGAAATTACTTTCGTCCCGCAAGTATACAGGAGAATAGGCAATCATCTTTACATAAATTGATGTAACCAACGATATGATAGGCGTATGCTATGCCTCTCATTAATATTAAAGCAGACACAGCATACTCTACCTTGCAGGCATCATTTGGTAGCAGCAGCTGATTCGTTTCACACTTCGCAGTGCCAATAGTTTTACTTTCTGTGTAAATTGCTTCATTCGTCAATCAATTATGTCTCTGTTTCAGCTCTCCTTTAAAATTATTGGCTATAGTCTATATCATTCGACTACCCCGTAAAGGTATTCTTCAATGCACTGGCCCGAAAGATTGAAAACTAGTTACAATACTGCAACTCTCCTTGAGAGCTGCCATAACTTTCTGATCAAGGAATAGGGATAAATTATAAGTTTCCCTATGTGTCTACATCAACCGTTGGATACCGACTGATTTAACTATCATTAGTCTATCTATGTATACTGTAGCCCTCCTGTACTATCTAAAGAAGCATGCTGTGATTTATAAAAGTATAGATGTTGTTTCTGATTGGTCTAAATTCGTACATTTTACAACGAGTACTTGCTCTAATAGATGGTTGGTTACCTTTACCAATTGTATATGATATAATTTGTGATTCTGAGATCCAGCTATGACAGCAATCAACCCAAATTAATAATAATTCGCCCAAATCTTATGTTTAACAGCAATGGAATTATTGTTATAACAATAATTTAATGAAAAGGTAATCGCCCGCTACCTGTGCTTAATATGTTATACGTTATTAGTCCCCTACACCGGGGGACTATAGGAATGCCCTCGGTCCGTCTGTCCGTCCGCAAATTTGGATCCTGCGATAACGCAAAAACTCAGGCAAGATTAATAAAACTTTGTATTTGTATAGAGGGTAATAAATTAAGCACGTACATGACACACACTTGTAGGTCAAAGGTCAAGGATACTATTAAAGGTCAAGTAAAAATTGTTTCTGCCCCATTACTTTTAATTGCATTGAAGAATATTTTAGCACTACACACAAACGTTGCCCATGATTAGACAATGCATTAACGCACGATCTATGCTTGTCGGTTAGAGGTCAAGGACACTGTTCAAGGTGAAGTAAATATTTGTTTCTGCTCCGTTACTTTTATTTGTATTGAAGGATTATTTAGTACTTCACGGAATGTTCCACATCACACATAGTTGTCGGTCAAAGGTCATGGTCACTTTTGAAGGTCAACTAAAATTGTTTTTTCACTGGTAGCGGACTTCAATATTGCAATTGCAGTACTCAGTCACTTGTTAATACATCAACTATACAAATTATTCTGACTATTCTATCTTTTCAGGGCAAGAATTGAAAAAAAAATGCTTGTCACAGATATCTATATACAGTTGCTTTAACTTAAATATATATTATTTGTAAGTGCATTGTATCCGTCCATGCGTACATTTATAGGTCTACTCAACCCATTTATAAAGTTTGATATTATCTTTTTGGCTTGATGTTCCATCGCAGTGTGTATCTTTTATTTTATCTCCTGGTGAGTCAAATGCTATTTCCCTGGGCTGTCCAGCGATTTCATAATTGTGTGTGTCGATCCGTTCTTCTTCTAATGACTGATAAAATCCGCTTGTTCCTTTGGCAGATACTCCATAGCTGTGTTCCTCATTATGTCTTTCACCCAATGATTCATAAGTACTCCTTTGTGCATTTGGTGTTCCATAGCCGTGTTCCTCATGATGTCTGTCACCCAGTGACTCATAAGCACTCCTGTGTGTATTTGCTGTTCCATAACCGTGTTCCTCATCGTTTCTTTCACCCAATGACTCATAAACAATCTTTTGAGGAATTTGCATTTCGATTTCTTCACTGGCTCCTCTTGTGGCATTGTCTTGTATTGTTGTGTAAGCACCACCTCTTGCTTCATCAGAAATAAGTGTTATGTTATTGGAGTGTTCGGGTACTTTTCCAACGTCAGTCTGACGTATTCCTTGATTCGTTCGCCTGTTTGTGAAAGGACATAATGAAAGTTCTGATGCCTAAAATGAGAGTAATAATAAACTGTTTGTTTTAGTATCAACCTTACTATTAAAACTTACGCGTGAAACAAACTAAAAAAACTGTCCTCATTTAATGTTATTAAAATTAAACCAAATAAGGTATATGTTGACGCTTGTATTATAGAATGTAATGCCCTTTTAGAAGCATGATAGTTTTTCTTGTGCCTACTTTTATGCAAGTGTGTAGGCGTTATTTGCAAATTGATACAAGCCGCCAAAAATTTGTTCTACTAAATTTAAAGTGTTCCTAAGACTTTTTTGTTGCATAAATGTCCTGGACCACGAAATTCAAAAGCACACAAAATTCTTGTTCTCCAGAACCTTTAAAATGCATAGTATGTTTTATAGTATCAGCTGACCAATTTCCGTGAAAGATGTTAACTTATTGTAGAACAAAATACTCTGAAGAATGTCACTTAATTTAGACGAATGCCACACGGCACATATACAGCGGTATGTATATGATCATTGTGTACTACGTATCAGCGAAGTAGCTATATATTTTCAAATAAAGCATATATTGCCTGCCACCCCTTAACTGTCCACAAACATTAATAATGATAATGCAGGATATACCTTCTTTTATATGTAACCAGGATAACAGCAGCAGCAGTAATAACCAAGACACAGCCAAATGAGGAGCCAATAATAGCACCGACATCTAAATCTATATTGAAAATACAATGTAATATTTGAATTGTTTGGGAGCAACTAGAAATATGTTTAATTGTCATAGGTTCAGCGCCGATTTCCCGCAAATAACTGCCAACTTTTTCACATGAATCTGAAGTTGATAACAAATAATTTTAGACATGATTTCTTCTATCAAATTGTTAAGAAAAACAAACGCCTCAGCCGAGGATTGAACTCATAAACTGAAACTGTTTTATTTATTTTTTTTTTATTTTATTTATTTAAAACATTTATTATCAATCAAAAGGAACTCATGACCCTAGATCCGTAGATCTGTGCTCTTCCTATTGATTATGCATTCTTACATGAAAGTAAATTAACCTACGGATGTATTCTATTATCAATGAGGGACTATTTCACTACAACATTACTCATCACTTGCCACTCGTTGATATGTATTCAAAACCTCGCGTGTAGAATTCGTCATGTGAGGGAGTCATCCAGATGGCTTAATGAAGGTCGTTGATTATACGGAGGGACAATTGGTGTTTTTTTCCGCCATACCCAGTACCCCACAAAAAATCCCATTTCTCTGCCGTATCGACCGCACTTTTAACATTGACAGAATGTCTTTTTTAATTATAAGATCTCATCAATTAATGTAATAAGTAAGATAATTGTAATAAAAAGTGTATGGTCACTAATACTATCTATCGTTCCAGGTTTTGTTTGCCCATTCATCCCAAAGTGAAATAAATGCCACTGTTACTGAAAATACCGCGTTTAGAATTATTTTGTTTGTGTTGGGTTTAACGCCGTTTTGTTTAGAATTATGAAAGATAAATCTCTCAATGTATTTACTGTTTAAAACTGCATGCTCTTATTCGTACCATGTGGCTATAGTTAAGTGCATCCACGTTTTACTGTGCTACTTGACAAAATACTTTTTCAAACTTGTGTTTTGTTTCATATGAATATGTCTCACAATTATTTGAATGCAAAATATAAACTTTCCCGTAATAAATGACACACCTTCTTAATAAGCATTTCCAGCCTATCCCGATGCTGATTTGGATGTCGTATGCCGATGTCGGGGTTTTCTCAAATGCATTATAGTATGCACATGTAGCCGAAATACATGCATGGCTACTACACTCAGTTATTTATTTGCGAGGAACACTATACATTGTTACACTAAACATTGTTTTAGAAAATAAATCAAATATATTTGTAACTTTATCTAATTGAAAACATAGCACTATTTTACTTCTAATCGTCTGCGTCTGCAAACAAGAGACACACGCATGTTCACTGTTTCTGGGGTGTCTCAACACATAAATTTTAAGTTGGTGCGTTTCAATAATTTTGTACATACATTGTATGCGTTTAAATACAATTAGTAGCTATTGTATGTTTTCATAACCTCTATATATCGTATTATCATCGACCTTTAAGAATTTATATATTTGTAAATCGAAATCAATTCCTTTTGATTTATAATAAATGTTCCAATCACTTTATTCGATATTTTGCCTTGCTAAATCGAAATGTTGACTTCCTAACAAAAATATATCGAATAACAAGATATTAAGAAAAGACAGCAATATGCTGGCTGTTTTTGTGCCATTTTGTTATTTCGTTCCGTCGCAGAGATACAACGACAAAGGAGGCTATGGGTCCCCGCCGAACTTGGCCTCGCATAACGTCGCCCTACCTAACGTCGCAGCGCCGAACGTCGCCCCGACAAACGTCGCCAAACCGAATGTGACCCTTTATACCTAGTGAGTCTGCATCTTCTTCCTCGTTTAATTCCTTATACCCAGGATTACTGGACACGTCTGTTGAAGTTGCATTTTCTGTTTCTGGTACTGATGAAGTAGATGCTTCTTCGGTATTTGTACTTAAATCTACAAAACATGATTATTATAATTTTCTTCAAACTAATTGCATATTAAAGTAGGATATGCATTGTTTTATAATGAGAAAGCAGTTTAAAGTATTTCTATTAAGATTAGGCTTATTTATTAAGTCTAGATTTTCTCTCTTGAATGATTATTTGGTGGAAACAAAGATAAAAAATTAAATGTCTTGGAAACCAAAGATATTAGAACAGTCTGAGTCTGTTCATGAGTGGAAAACAAATTAGCGCGTCTATTAACTAAGAAAAAAGCATTTCCTCGTTAAATCACTGGAACGTTAGTTTGAACGAAGTTTTGGAAAAGTAAAATACCACAATATTATAAAAAATATGAAACAGAAATATGGTATTAGAAATATATCCACGTTGTTCGATGGAAAATAAGCTTAAGGTGTTTTTTCGAGTTATTATAATATATCTTATTATCTTGCCTCCTGCAAGTTTCTTGCATTTCTGTTGGTCAATAGACTTCACGTGGAGACAGGATATATTCCATATCCTGCTAGTACATTTCAGATATGAATTTTGATTAAAACAAAATGGCTGCCGCATCGCTGGTGTAATTGAATCATATCAGATTAATAATTAGCATCAGCGATTTATCGTTTCCGAGAGTAAATATAGTGTTTTCTTGCCGTTTTCATTCATTCCACTTAGTTTAAGCTAATGAAGTTTGACAAATGTTAGCCGTAAAAGCGGAATAACTCTGTATGGGAGATACGGCCGTTGAAATCTTGTTTAAAGTTAAATCATCGTAAGCAGGAACTGACATATTTGTTACTGACCAGTTTGTTGTAGGATCATCTAATCTACATGCAAGATAAATGATTTAACATGAAACAGAATGAAAGCCGAAGTTTCAAGACATTTTTGACATCGTGAAATCTGGTGATTTTCGAAAGGATGGAAGAGAAGGTTTCTGATCTAAACCAGTTCATAACCTGTGTAAATGAGCTTTTGTGTTTTGTGATTTAATCAAAATGCAGATCATTTTGCATTTTATGGCTGGTGTAAATCAACTATAAACAATACATGGTGACCAAACAAATGATTGCAGCATCCCAGTCTGCACAGTAAGTACTGTAGCTTTGTTAATCTATAAAGTACTAGATTATAGCATGTAAGTAAAGGGTAGTCAGCAAGATAAAGTCGTTACACAGCTTGTTGGTGACAGGATACGGGATATACGCTGTCTCGAAAATCCATATCAGACTCGAGCTTCGCTCTCGCCTGATATGAATTTCCTCGACAGCGTATATCCCGTTTCCTGTCACCAACAAGCAGTGTAACTAATATTATCAGCAAAACCATATGACATTAAGTATTTATGTAAGTTTTAGTACCAAACGTCTGATATGAACGGTCAAATTACTTTCAAGACAATTGTGTTAGAAAAGAGACACAGCCAGCCTTTTTCATTCCAAATTTAAAGAACAAACGTTCAAGGTCTGTCAATCAGATGTCAATAGTGTTTAAATAGCTGATAAAATGAGATATCTACCCCTTGATTTAATACTTATGTAGATTTATATGCATCTATGAAAACTACAGTGCCACAGAGGTGACATAGATGTTTTTATACTAATACGTGTGCACGTATTAGTATAAAAACATTGGGGCACATATTAGTAGGAAAAACATCTGAGCACTATAACTTTAAAATTACGTGCGCATGTATTGAAGAACTATAACTTATTAAATGCGCACGAGTTAGCTAATATTAGTATAAAAACATTTATGTTACATCTGTGGCACCGTAGTTTAAAACATTTGCGCATAAAAAAACAAACTTCGCACGTATTGGTATAAAACAGAAACATCTGCGCATGTTTGATCTCTTAATGTTATTAATAGTTCTTCATTTATTGTAGTGTGTTTCAAGATATAGACTGGTAGAATTATTTGGTATTTATGCGCATTTTATTTTCCTAGAACAAAAAATTTGTTTGTCTCAGTAATATGAAACAGCATTGTTCTAGCACGCCGAATTAGGAAAAAAGTTAAAATCTAAAACGTTATAACATTATGATTGCTTATTAATGTATCCCTTTACAAAATCTTGGAAACCTTCATCTGAGCATATAACAGATTCCATTTATGTTGACAGACACTATGTTTTAAACCCACCGATATTCTTTAAACCATTTATTGGACGAACGTAGTTGTGACGTCATCAAATGTAAGATTAGTCTCTTTGCTTTATCGGTGGGGAAAAAGGAATGATTTGAAAACGATTTGTTTATATTTTGGACAACTTTAGAAACAGAGTAACGTCACATTACGACAAAAATGATATTATCTTTTCAGTACCACCAAGAAGTACAGGACTTCTTATGTTTCTTAATACCTTCAACATATAATTGCCTAAATGATAGTCCTGTTCTAAATAAAAATAAATTGTAAAATTGGCTACAATACATGGAGTTATATGTAGCAAAAGCAAAAATTGGGATTAGGGGTTGGGAAGGCGGTATCAATCCAGAAACGACCAATTGTCCATAACAAGTACGTAAATTGACGTAGATATTTACATGCATTTCCAGAACCTCAAACAATTGATCCTGAACCACAAACATCAGTTGTTGAAAATACGAACGTAAAATGCGCTCCTATGACAAAATGGCGTGTTCAAACAAGAGCAACCAATCAAAATGCTCCATCATGTAGGTTAAGACATTTGAAATGAATTGTAATATATTTATTCTAATTGATTTTATCTTACGAAATGCACCCGGTTACATTAGCTATTTTAAAATAATTAATGTTTTCCTTGGAGAACCCACTTGGCTGAGTGCTAGCGTTTAAAATATATATATGCTGCGAGACGTTGTAGAGGCTCAAATGTTTTGCATAAAAACATCTTGATAGATATTACCTATGTCAATTGAGAAAAATGCTCATGACCTAAACATAAACAACATTTCAGCCTCAATCATTACAACACCTAGACGACGGATACACAGTCATGAATGCTATGTTTTGCAACAAAAAAGACATTAGCCTTAAAACTGTTGTCTGATGTGATGCAAAAACAAGCAATATCAAATCGACAGCTTGATATCAAAAATGTTTTAAACTGCATATTGAGTTTTTCATGCTCTCCTTGTACTAAAATATTTCACCAGGGTAATAAATGTTTACTAGACTTAGTAAGTTATTTTACCACTGTCTGTAGAAATGTGTCTTCCCGGTGTTGAAACTATTGTTAAAGTTTCTGGTGATTCCGTCGAAATTGTTGTTAATAAAAACAATTAGAATAAAAACACACAAATATACTAATCCGCTCTTCGACTACCCGATTATTACGGATTTAAATGTATTGTCAAAGTATCTTATAATAAGTGAGAGCAGACAACGTTACTGAAAGCTTTAGTGATGAAATACAAAGACATCAAATGTATTTATTTATTGTACTGAAAATGCTTGCCGTTTCTGCAAAGTGCCCTCTGTGTGGTTGCTGCTTTGAATTTCAGAACTGTGCGGGACCCTTTACTTGACAGATATCCAAATCGAATATTACTTAGGCTCTTGTCATATTCTGTAAAATCATAAATAGATACAAAAATACTTCACTGGTACAATTTGTCTATCGAAAGATAATTCATTTTATAAATTTCTTTAAAAAGCAGTACCACTTTCCGCTGCTACTTTAAATAGGCAATGCCTCTTTCCGTTGATAGCCCGCCCGCTTAGCTCAATAGGTAAGAGCGTTGGTCTACGGATCTCGGGGTCGCGAGTTCGATCCTTGGGCGGGGCGTATGTTCTCCGTGACTATTTGATAAACGACATTGTGTCTGATATCATTAGTCCTCCACCTCTGATTCATGTGGGGAAGTTGGCAGTTACTTGCGGAGAACAGGTTTGTACTGGTACAGAATCCAGGAACGCTGGTTAGGTTAACTGCCCGCCGTTACATGACTGAAATACTGTTGAAAAACGGCGTTAAACCCAAAACAAACAAAAAAAAAAAAATCTTTCCGTTGATACATAAAAAATAAGCAATGTCTCTTTCCGTCAAAACATTCAATAAGCAATTTCTATTTGATAAATTAAATATGCAATGCCTCTTTCTGTTGTAACATTAAAAATTAATGCTCATTTCTGTTGGTACATTAAATAAGCAATGTCTCTTTCCGCTTAGAAATTAAAGAAGCAAATTATCTTTCCTCTAAAACATTAAATAAGAAATGTCATTTTCCGCTGAAACATTAAATAAGCAATGTCTCTTTCCGTTTATACACTAAAAAGCCATTCCTCTTTTGGCTGAAATATTAGATAAGTAATGCTTCTTTCCGCTGAACATTAAATAGGCAATGTCTCTTTTCGCTGAGGCATTTAATAGGCAATATCTAAAACATTTGTGCAATTAGCAAAATCTTAGAATTACGCACGGACGTAGCCATATGCGTTATGTTTGTCGGACTTATGCCGGTCAAGAAAATGTATCTATATTATTTGTTGGAAGACGGAGTCTACATTTATTCTTTTCAATTCCAGTACCGTTATTCTGTCCACTTTTACTGGTATATCTGCCCACTTCTACGGTCTTTTACGGATTTTATCTATATATCAAACGGATATCTGCCCACTTCTACAGTAAAGTAAAAATATATGTTACGATATATGCATTTATCAATACAGCCTGTAACGCAGTCCCATGATAATGTTTTGCTTTCAGTTTGACACGCTCTGCCTAGAACCATTACTTATACAGAAGTATTTGAAGTTAACGAAAACAAAAATAGAGTTACAATACCTGCGTACGTATATATTACATTACTGCTGATGATACTGGTCCATACAGGGGTTTCGGTGCTTACATTTATTGCTTGAAATTTCGCAAATGTTAAAGGATTGCCTCGACCACCGATACACCAATTTGAAGACTCCCTCCAATTGTCGGGTCCAGGGGAAATAAAATTGACATCATCTACAAGCAAAAAAAAATGTAAAAAGCAAGTATAATGATACCTTAATGACGACAAATGTTTCTTATAAAATTGGTTATACATGAATACTTTCCATTGTCTGCACAATTTTAGTCATATTTTATTAATTACGTGGTATATGTTATAGAATGCATTATCGCAAATATCATGGTGCTGTGTGCAATTAGGGATTTTCTGGGAAGGTATTAATCAAGACAAAAAAAATAAGATTTTTGCACAATGTTTTGCATGTGTAGAATGTGCCTATGTACAAGTATCTCGCGATGTAAGGATCAAAGGAAAAAGAACTGCTCCAAGCGATAAATAAAGATTCACTATAATTAATACTAATCATTTTTTTTTTTTTTTTTGGGGGGGGGGGGGGGGGGATATTTCATTACATGACTGAACCCAGAAAAATGTCACAAATTATGAAGATTATTTGACTGACGGTCCCATTGTGTATATTTCGAGGAAACATGTGTTCAGGCCAAAGAAAGTAAGTTTTGTATATGGTTTCGTCTCAAAATGTATTATTTCCAACTTTATTCCTTTTTTCACTTTATCTTAATCTGTAAATAACCAACAACAACACCACTTGTTTACTCGAGACCACCTGTTACACAGCCAGCTTGACTTTACAGTCCACTTGTGTCAAACCGAAATCAAACATTTTCGATTCATGATAACCGGTAAATAAAGACAAAGGACGATTACCTTTAGACTTCCGAACCTGGTCTTTACATTTAATCTTGTCCTTCAGACCATCAGTGAACAGAAACCTCCTACCTCTTAACGCCGCTAGTTTCATTTAAGAATTAAGCATTTCATTTAATACTTACCTGTAAAAATGCCACATGCGCATAAAGAGCATTATTTTTCCCACTTTATACGTATTTACCGAACAACGCTTTCGAATCTAACTGCAACAAACTGACAACAGCTTCCTGTTATTTCAGTTACCCTGGAAATTAACTAGCTTAAAAATACCTATAGTGTAAACTGATATTAATTCTCTCTAACCGGATAAAATGTAACAAAAATTAAAATCAAATACATATAGTTGGTACGTCGTTTTAAGATGTGCCAAGCCCCGTTTATAAGCAAAATACTTTTGTGATAGGCCTTAATACTAAAGGAAGTGAAACAAGCATATTAATATGTACCAAAACAGTTTTGATACATATGAGCACAGTTCTTGTCTAATAATATGATGATGTTGGCATGTATACTATATCATGATGATTGTGAAGATCAAAAGCCAAACCATGCAATAAATGTAATCACTTCACTTGATTAGCAAAATGTTAACATTTTCGAGTGTGTTGATTTAATCATATCGGAATTAAAATTGTAAACATTTAATAAGTATACATATTATTTCGAGATATTCTCATTTGCTTGTATTACAGAACAACCTCTCTGTTACATAATTACATATAGTGAAATAGAACTTTCCCGTTGCTGTTAGTACTAGCTTTTACTCAACATACGGAATTGGTGATAATCATCCGTTAAATGTAGACTTGCCGCGAATATCATTTTGTAGTCTCATTGACATTTTATAAAGAGGAAAGTACTTTATTTGCTAAAGGCCATGTAAGTTAAAAACAAAATCAATCGTTGAATACCTATTTTATAGAAGTCAAACGCTCATTCTTGCCTATTTTACTTCATTTGCAGGCAAAATAGGGAAGGTAGTGCGGTAACTAGAACATTCTACTGTATTTTAAAAACTGCTGTATTACTTAAGTGGTCAGAAAATAGGAAAAAGTTAAGTTAACTTGCAAACAGAATTTGGTAAAGTAATAAAACATTTTAGAACAAGTTTTGAGAGACATCGCATGTTTGGTATTCAACCCTTTAAATTTGAATGCTATACTTTCCTCTTGGTTTTGGCTAGCTTAGTAGGTAGGTTCAACCGTCGTCCTTTAAAGCCCACCGAGGTAAACTGCTTTGTAATCTATCTTTTTGCCAGTTTTGGCGGATCATCGATGGTGTTTTACAAAGTTATGGAGTTTATGGTTATTTATATGGTAAGATAAACATAATTCACCCTATCCATACATTCAGCACAAGACAAACTTTTACATGTTAATATTAAACGTCTTATGAGATACAATATACATACCAAATTCACAAATCGCTCGGTATTGTTGTCTACAGTCTGTCCACGTATAGCGTTCATTAAGTATAGTTTCTTTGCCCGAAAACTTCAGACACATGCCATCATCAATGTAGAAGGTCTGGTGTTTATTTACTAGAAAAAAAAGAGAAATCGTTACATCCAATGCAATTTCTCTAAAGCATTGATATCAGTTCGTATTATATGTATTATCTACTTCAAGACTAGGTACGTCTTAAAACAAAAACAAATCCTCAGAACTGAAACACCTTTAAGCAGGACAAATACAGTGAGAGTACAAATAATTCCTACCCTTTTTGTTGAAAACAAATTTATTTGAACGGGAGGATGAAGTGACTGTTACCAATGGGACTGAACTAAAGCCTAATTTCTTTATCTTTCTCTAGAGTATACATGAGTTAATAGTACAAGTATGGATAAGTCATAACAAAATAACAAAGGTTTTCAAATAAGTGTGCTATGAGGAAATGCAAAATCCCACATATCGTCACCTCAACGCAATAAAGTCGTATCTTATTATAAATTTATAATAAGATACGACTTTGTTGCGTTGAGGTGACGATATGTGAACTAGCATATTTAAACCAAAATACCTAACACATTTGAGATTATTCAATTTAATACCTACTTGTGTTGAAATAAACGAGGAAATTCTAGTTTATGGATATATCTTTGGATGAAGAAGATCTTATATAAGATCAGCTCCCAACGGAACCCCACTCTGTTTTATTGGAAGAAAAAAGTGCCATGATCTCCCATAAATATTTGACTGCACAAAGTCATTTTATTCAGACCAACAATTTAGCCCTCTACACCATGGCGGAACTTTCAAAATATGCAGACTAATTAAGTTATTCAATGGAAAAAATTCTATTTCCAGTAACAGTGACCCCAAACTTTGTATATTGACAAAGTATATTAAATATTTTCCAACTTCTGTCTTTGTTAAAAGCAACCTAAACACAAAGTTTGTTGATCATAGGTGTACCCATACTAAATATATTGAGCATAAACCACTTTTTTATTTTTGGTAACAGTGACCCCAAATACAATCTAGTACCAGTTCTTTATATCAGCTTGCTATACATCAAGTTAGGTAAAAGGAGATCAACCCAAACTAAAGTTAAAATCTGTTTCCAGTTACTATTTGTTTGTTTGATTTTTTTTTCAGGTTTAACGTCGTTTTTTAACAGTATTCCACTTGTATAACGGAGGGTAGTTAACCTAACCACTGTTCCTTGATTCTGTACCACTACAAAACTTTTTCCCGCAAGTTACTGCCAACTTTCCCACGTGAATCAGAGATGGGTGACGAATGATTTTAGACACAATGCTTTTCATCAAATCGTTAAGAAGGACATACGCCCTGCCGGAGAATCCAACTCACGAGACTTGCATTCGTAGACCGACGCTCTTCCTAACAAGCTACATGGGAGGACTTTTCATTAAGCGTGTCCCTGACCGTGTCCAAACGGCATTTAAATGACTATTATCATAAAAACGTTAGGCCATAAAGGGGGTTTCCACCGCGGTCCATCTGTTTCATAGGTATATAAGTGGCCTTGACCTAACGCTCTGGACAAGTGTTCCGTGGTGGAATTTTCTAAATATGCAGATTGAGTAAGTTATGTTGACATTGAACTTTACTCCACTGTCTCCGTGTACAATCCCTCCTTTGTTTTTCTTTGCTTTTTTATAATCTACCAATAGACAAAGTGTAATTTCAATACATCAGTACAAAGTAAAGTTATTGAGCGAAAACCATTTTTCTAGTTTTAGCAACAGTGACCTTGACCTTAATCTTAGTGATCTCACATGCAATCCAAACCTCTATCTATGTGCATGCTACCTATATAATAAGTTTCATTACAATCGGTTACTCTTAACTCAAGTTATTGAGCGGGAACCAAAAGTTGACGCAGCCCGTCAAATCGCACACCCGCCCAACAACATTCGCGAATCTAATAACCCTTTTTTTTCTTTTTCTTTTTTGAAAACTTGGTTATTTATACATTTTATGACATTTTCCACGCGTCTCCGAGTCAGTAGGTAATTTCGAGGGCAATAATGTGTCACATTAATGGAATTTTATTTATTACTATTTATTTGTTATGTCTGATTCGTGTTTTATTTTTTTATTATTTTTTACGGTAAAGATTAAAGATTAGCTGAGCATGTTATTGAGATAAGTTGTATAAATATACAATGCAAAATAACTTTATTAATAGATAAAGTGTAAAACCAGTCAATTATGAAATAATAAACATTCTTATTTTATGCTAACTAATGCAATACTGTATTCTATCAGTTTGTTCTTTATAGTATATTTCTCGATTCAAATTATTTTACTTAATGAGAATTTCAGAACGTTATAAAGCAAAAAAAAAAAAAAATAAAATGGAATTTTATGTTGTGTGCGTCTTTCTAACGTCACAACACGTCTGACGTCATGTCTGTTATGTGCGTCTGTTTCCCGCGCTGAGATTATAATTGTTGCAAAATGCACATCACATATATTTCGTCAAGGAATTAATCTCCCACTAGATGAACGTTTTATTTGTGTGTATAATCAAAATTTGTTATTCACATGCGCTGGGTCTTTTAAATTCAAGCATCAAAGTTACTCAAAAACCGTATAAATTTATTTATAAGCTAATTATATCATCTCAAAGCCACTCAAAACCGTAAAGTCCTTAAAAACAATAAAATCAAATATACGAGTGTATATATCAGTTTCATTTAGAGCCTCTCGAGTGACTTCATTTAAATCTCGGAATCGGGACATAATTAACCTTCGTTTTGATAATCCTCCGAGGTTAGTGTTGAGTGGGGTTTCTACTTGAGCTGATCTGTACACGAGAGTTTTCATACTGAATTTATAGAATGAGTTATATAAAATGACAAAACAAATGAATATATGGTAGTTTTAATATTTATTTGTATTAGCATTGAATAGAAAAGAAATAATTACCATTTTGATT
>NW_026461588.1:0-1369 GCF_021730395.1 Mercenaria mercenaria | reverse complement strand
CTGTTATTTTAGCGGTTCGCGCGGTGACGTCATGCGAGAATCCGCTGTAGCTTTTCAAAAGGGCCCACTGAAATGATGCTGATCTAACAGTGACTTGTAAAAACCGGGATTTTATTGAAAAGATTTGCTTGCAGAATTTGATAAATGGTGTTATCTGATGTAGAAGTAATTACTTTATCAAGATACCCATACGTCTTCGTTCAGAATTTCAGCTGACTACGTTTGCGATGAAAAGTTGGACAACTTTTTATTTTGGTATGGTTTCATAGTAGGCCTGGTCCAAAACTCTAAAGCCGCAACTATGAAAAAACAAAATATGAAAAAGCGGCATTTAGAGTTTTGGAAGCCAGGACTAGAATCTGGTGTACATATAAACATTACCGAAGTAGCAACTGGCAAGTTCCTACTTGCCAGTTGCTAGAACTTTGCTACATGCCAGCTCACAGGACCTTTGTATTGTGATTCCGCAATTGAAGCAGAACTTTTCCAAGGGCAAGAATGCAAGAAGAGTCCTGCATATTTTACATGGTAGCATCATCCTGACAGTGATTTAAACAGGCTGGTAACATTGCCCAATCAGGCTTTCAACAGAAAAACTAGTATTTCTTGAAAAATAACGAAGATATTTCTTTCAAACTTGGTCCATTTATTAAGCATTACATATGATACAAATTAAAATAAAAATAACTTGGTTGCCTTGATCAATTTGGTAGAATTATTTCCCCTTTTCAGATTTTTATGACGCATAATTTTTGAAGTCCAAAAAAATATGTCCTAATACCAAGTTTAAAACAAAAAAAGGGTTCAATGGCTTTCTAATGCTCTAAATTATTGTGCTAGTACATGAATGTATACATTTTACTGTGCTTTCACGTACAACATTTATAGAAAAATGTTAGTTGTAAAAAATTGTTCATACATCTACACAAGAAACAAAGTAATAACCCTAAATATATAGAATAAAGGTATTGGCGCACAGCACAAGTTTGGAGCAATAGAAAGCCATTGAACCCTTTTTGTCGAGCCTGCTTGCGGAAGCGAAGACAAAGTTGTTCAAATGGCTGTTCGGTGTATGTGCGTGCGTCCGTGCGTCCGGATTTGTTTGTCCGGACCATAACTTTGACATGCATGGAGCAATCTTGTTTATATTTGGCATGAATGTTAACCTCAATGAGTCGGAGTGTCGTGCGCAAACCCCAGGTTCCTATCTCAAAGGTCAAGGTCACACTTAGAGGTCAAAGGTCAAATTCAATAATGACTTTGTCCGGAGCATTTCTTCTTCATGCATGGAGGGATTTTGATGTAACTTGGCACAATTGTTCACCATCATGAGACGGAGTGTCATGCGCAAGACTCAGGTCTCTAGATC
>NW_026461587.1:0-77000 GCF_021730395.1 Mercenaria mercenaria | reverse complement strand
AAAGGCAAAAATTTTTTGTCTTAATTTTTTGAGAGCCCTAGCCTCTGCCTTTTAATGCCTTTTCGTCATCACTATCTGAACCCAACAGCGGTTTTTTCATATTCGGACACCGTAGTCCAGCCCCCAGGGGAAGTTTCAGCTAAAGTAACTAACTTGTTCCGGTGCTTCAGTTTAGACACAGTATTCATCCAAGACTTCGCTAACTTGTTGTGGCAACAAATGTTATAATTTCTAACCACTTCTATTCCCTTTACAATTTCAATGTTAAATTCGTACTGAATTCTGTTCGACTCTTTTTTAAATTGAACTGCTGGTTTTTCCTTTTCAGTATTACGAGAAACTAAAGTTTGTTTAAAGTCTTTTAACTGAGCGTCTAAATACGTTTTTAAAAAGCGAAAATCCTTCTATTTCTGAATCCCCTGGGGACTTACTTGAATTTTTTCCATCGTTGTTAGAGGGCGCAGAAAAGCTTCTATCTCCTCCTCCAATATGGCTGTCTTCTTCCATTGAAACGTGACACGTTTGTCGAAAAAATGCCAATCTAATCTAGTACATATATGATAATCTTGTTGTCACTATGCCCGTTAGACCTCGAATAGCGTAAATCCCGTGCGGAGCGGCTTTTATATCAAGCCGCAATCAATCGAGGCGTAAAATTTCTATATTTAGGAACGTTTCCTAATAAGAAACTAGATAAAAAAAAGTAACATGTAACTGAAACGAAAATAAATAAATTTAATTTATTCGTGGGTGCTAGGTATTTATATATATACAGTCAAACCCGGTTACTGAACCTCCCTTGGGGACTGAAAAATGCCGGTATTTGTGAAAACATATATTTTCTCAAGACAGGTGACGTGTGACCATAGTAAGCAGGTTATATTTTTTGGAGGCTGTCTACAGTACGGTCTGACTGCATAAGGGAGTTCATCGGTTCTAAGACAAAAGTGAATGTACCAAGTAATATAGCAAAAACAAAACAAAATTATGTGGGATAAAGCCGTGACTTTATTGTAAATTTTCAAATGAAAATTATGGCATATGTAAATATATAGCATGGTATATATGAAAATGATGAGAAAATATGAAAGACAAAGCTCCAGCTAAATGCCTGGAAGCAACATAGCAGCGCGAAGGTGCAGAAAACTATGAAAATAAGCGCAGAACATACCAGACCTAATAGGAAATTGTAAGTTCTAGTACTTCGCACTAATGAGAAACGAGGCAAAGATGCTCTCACCGATCACTATGATATAAGATGATAACTATAGATTTCAAACGAATGTAATGCACTTAAGATTTTAGTACTAATAAGATTTACAATATGCCATACCGAAATGCACATTACGTGTATTGAGGGCCACTCAACATTTTATGAAAATAAAATTCGCCAAAACGAGGTATGCAGTGAATACACGTTTACTCAATAGGTACAGCAGGTCATTGAAAACAGTTAAAGTCTAGAGCTAGAAATTGCCTTTTGCTATGTACCTTAATTTTTAAGATGTATCAAAATCTATGAAACTCGCTGCATATTTTACATATTGTATATCTTAAATGTTACAAAGTCATTCAGGTACATGTACATATTATCCAATAGTTCGATTACTATAAGCCAGGGTCATCATGAAACCTTTTGCTGAGGTTTCAGTCAAAATGTATTATCTATTTATTTTGAACGAACATCAGGCGAACGGACGGACGGGCGGACGAATAGGAAACCAATAGCCATAAGACTTTTAATTAGAACAGTCTTACTGCCACTGACTTGTTACGTCATAAACAGAATATGCTTGAACAGTTTCCTGTGACATCTTCTTTGCATTCATATTATTGAAATTATTATTCATATCATTATTGTTATTATAATTATTATTATTATCATTAACATTATTCTCATAATTGATTCAATTCTGTTTTACACCTATTTTCGATATTTCTTGATTATTTCGTTTTCCATATCAGTGCATTTTTATTAGCTCACCTGTCACATAGTGACAAGGTGAGCTTTTGTGATCACCCTTCGTCCGTCGTCCTTCGTGTGTCCGTGCGTGCGTGCGTCCGTCCGTCCGTCCGTCAACAATTTCTTGTCTGCACGATAGTGGTTTCATTTATGATTTTATTTTAACCAAACTTGCACACAACTTGTATCACCATAAGATCTCGGTTCCTTTCTTGAACTGGCCAGATCCCATTATGGGTTCCAGAGTTATGGCCCCTGAAAGGGCCAAAATCAGCTATTTTGACCTTGTCTGCACAATAGCAGCTTTATTTATGATTTGATTTTTACCAAACTGGCACACAACTTGTATCACCATAAGATCTTGGTTCCTTTCTTGAACTGGCCAGATTCCATTATGGGTTCCAGAGTTATGGCCCCTGAAAGGACCAGAATTAGCTATTTTGCCCTTGTCTGCACAATAGCAGCTTCATTTATGATTTGAATTTAATCAAACTTGCACAAAACTTGTATTGCCATAAGATCTCAGTTCCTTTCTTGAACTGGCCAGATCCCCTAATGGGTTCCAGAGTTATGGCCCCTGAAAGGGCCAAAATTAGCTATTTTGACCTTGTCTGCACAATAGCAACTTCATTTATGATTTGATTTTAACCAAACTTGCACACAACTTGTATCACCACAAGATCTTGGTTCCTTTCTTAAACTGGCCAGATTCCATAATGGGTTCCAGAGTTATGGCCCCTTAAATTCCAAAATTGGCTATTTGGCTTTTGCAGCCATATAGAGACTTCATTTATGATTTTATTTGATTCAAACTTCCAAAATATCTTCAACAACAATAAATCTTGGATTCCATGACAAATCAGATCCAATCGTAGTTTCCAGAGTTATTTTATATCTGATTACCTCCCCTGATTGTAGTCAAAATGGATTTATATCAGTAAGTACTTACAGGACTTATTTGAAATTTCATTATTGTCATTAGTTGGACTGAGCCAATCAGGGTAGATAACTATGGACTGATTTTATGTCAAATTACCTCCCTTTATTTCAAATTAAAATGGGTATATCTCCGTAACTAATGAAGATACTGATCTGAAATTTTATTTATGTCAACAGATTTATTTGGCAGATCCTTCTTTTGTTAACTTACAATAATTTTCTTTTGAATTACTTCCCTTTTACGTTACTATAAATAGCCTATTTTTAGTAATTTTTTTATTATTGGCCATAGGGAAAAACCGAGACCACTTTTCTGTGGTACAACATGGATGGTACCTCCAATTTTTAGGTGTATTTTAACATATCTGTACCTTGTAAGAATTTTGTTTTTCTTTTTGGTTAAATTTCTTTCCTTTGTTGTTCCTGTCCTTTAGACTTAGATATTTTTTCTGAGGACATTCTTGTCCTCAAGTGCAATGATAACAGGTGAGCGATATAGGGCCATCATGGCCCTCTTGTTACTTATTCTATTACATGCAGGCAGTTAAGTAATGCATGCAACGGACCTAGATAAATCGGATCTAATAAAATTAACCAGGTACAACAGTTACCTTTCAACACAAGGTCCCCAATACCTGCCGATCCCGACCATGCCACGCCGCTCCTATAGCTAAACTGTTTAAAGACATTGGGAGAATAGCCGGTTGACGACATTAGTTTTCTGCAGCCCCTTATACCAGAGACTGACCGTGTTAATGCTGGTGTTACAGTTGCTGACGTAATGGATTATTCGCATCAAAGCGTACAGGATAGAACTGCGTCTAAAATTAATGTGTATGCATTTCATTAGCGTGTAACAAAATTGATAACCCAAATCCATATTTTAGTCATTAAGAAATACATTTAAAGATGAATATTGTTCAAAATATAACAACAATCTGTATTAATTTATATAAGTCCTTGTATATGATAATCTTTTGCAGAACGGAACCATGCAAAATATTAGCAGATTCGGTTCGATTAACTTGGTTCATGGGAAATCACTCGTGGCACTCCCAAGTATAGTGTGGCTTATTCCATTTAGCTCAGAATGTTTGTGTTTTTATTTCTATAGCACCGTTCTCCATAAGTTTCGTTGTTTAGCTGGATTTTATTCTTAGGTAAAATACTCTCAGAAACAGTAACCAGACTTAAGTATGAAAAGCACATCTTACCTTACTTCGAACATGTCCGCATTATATTGTTTAACAGTTCTGAAAGAGCTTTGTAATTTCATTACAATGAATTAATAATATATCTATAAATCCGTGAATTATTTTATTTAAACATGACACTTTCGTGCTTTAAGAAATATTTCTACGACTTAGAATTGTGACAGTATGTTATTAATTTTCATAAGCATCACTTACCATTTACTGTTATACATTACAACAGTTGAGATCTAGGTTACCCTGCTGATGTATAAAATGAAAATATATCTTACATTTCTTTCGATATCTAACAAACAGCAGCTAACCAATATGTTACATTATGAAAGCATCCAATATACACGTATCTTTCTTGTCTGTTGTTAATGTTTCATGCCATGGTACGAACCCAACTGGAACGCTCTCTTGCCAGTATAGCTAATCAAGTTAATATAGCCAATTTCGTTCCTGGACACGTAAAAAGCGTAAGCTTACATTACCTTATTACATACCAATTTTCCTATGTGCAGTCTCTACGAACACTCCAACCATCTGACTGAAATACTGTTGAAAACGGCATGGAACCAATTAATTGTATGTCGCTCCTTTCTCATCGGATCTGTTAAGCTGTAACTAGACTATGCAGCATGCTTTTTATCATTTGAAGCAAGATATTTAAAGTATAATTTTGACAATTGGTAAGAAACAACAAAATGTATATTTCTATTTGATTTAATGACATAATAGTTAGTATTTTTTCGTTTTGAAATTATATTAGGCTACAAAGCAAAATTCTTTGATTAATCCCAGCGATACTAAATCATGTTACAAAATATTTCCGCAACAATGTACCTCAGAAATGCATAAACCTCAATACACCTCAGGTGAAACCAGTACATGCATATTGTACATATGATTAAAGTCCATAAATAATAATGACCGAGAATAATGTACAGGAACTAACGTACTGCATTTTTGCGCATGTACATGCAAACAAAAAAAAAAACGCTCTACCACACCCATGTTTTACCTGTGAGTGTTTGTCGGCTCACTATGTCTGTTAATTTTATTTATTTATTTATTTATTTTTTATAACTAAAATTCACTTCAGACTGATTCAGTCAGTGATTGAATAAAACCAAATAACCAATATCTTGCTGATTGTACGATGAACACGTGTCTCCATTACTTTCCAGAGGACATATTCAAATGCCGTATAAACAGAAAGTTCAGCAATCAAAATTATAAGCGCAGACATCTAAAGCAAAATATATAATGTATACTCATCTCAATTGTGAATTCTCAAAACAGTAGCGCTGCAGTTTTCCGTCGTAATCTTCTTTAAAGTTTTTGTAAACGATCTGTCCCCTACGGATTTCCGATAAAGAATGTACTTGTCACTGCACTAAATTTGCCCATGAAAATCCCGTGGGATTAAAACTTGTCAGACTAGTATTTGAACTGATACGACTATAAATACAAATACAGGTGCGGATAAGCAGTGAGGCGTTATGTTAGACAAGACGACACCCACCAAATTAAAACAATTTATTTCATAAGAGAACATAAATTTACTAAATTTCTTAGTACAAACGCATTTTTGTCATAGTTCTGAGGTTCACTATGTGAATAAAAGTGAAGGATGTGAAAATGTAATGTGTCATACTTTAGAGAATTTGGCATTAACTATTTACATAAAAGCAAAAATAAAACAAGTACTTACAAAATCAGTTTGGATTCTGACATTGTGATAATTATTACAAAACGTGTTAGAAAGCTTATTACAATGTGAAATGGACATCGCAACCCGTTTTGTAATAATATTGCAAAATGAAATAAATTTTGAAGTTAGTTGAAACGAATTTTTGTCATAGTTCTAAGGTTTATTATGTAAATAAAAGTGAAGGATGTGAAGATGTAATGTGTCATACTTATAACAATTTGGCATTACCTATTTACATAAAAGTAGAAAAAACAGGTATTTACAACATTAATGTGGATACTCAAATTGTAATAATTATTACAAAACAGTTGTTTGTGGTGTTAACGTCTGCGTGCTGTGGCATTCATTTTGTGGAGTCTGCGGGGTTTTTTTGTGTGTGTTCATGTGTGTGTGGTGCGAACGTCTGCGTGCTGTTGGTTTTGTTTTTGGGAGGCTGCATTTTTGGTACGTGGCATTCCCTGTCTGATATTTGTCTGTGTTTTTGTAGCCCCTATTGCATTCACAGTTTTTCTTTGATTAATTTGGTGACCTAGTTATTGACCCCAGATGACCCTTATTATTCTATATGTCATCAAGACAACAATTCTGATCAAATTCCATGAATTTACAGTGTAAAATGCAGCCAGTATTGCATACGCAAGTTTTTTCTTTTTTCTTTCATTTTCGTACTTGACATAGATTTTCTCAAGGCAACAATTCTGACTAAACTTCATGAAGATCAGTTGAAAAATACAGCATCTGTCGAATACGCAAGCCAAATGTTGACAGACAGACAGATACGAATGAGCGATCACAAAAAAGCAATGCTAATATGAGCTAAAAATATGAATGCCGGTTCTAATTTGATATATGACGTATTTGCTACCGACAATGATGAAAATAGTTAAAAACTGAAATACATTTAAACTAGGAAATTGTATCAAACTACTATTTGCATATAAAATATGATTACCGGTTATAATCTAATATATCGCGTATTTGCTACCGACATCGATGAAAATAGTTAAAAACTGATCTGCATTTAAAGTAGGAAATTGAATCGAACTACTATTTGCATAACTGAGTGTGAAGAACATTGCCATCAGCACTTTCGGTGCTTTGTTTTGTGATGTTTTGCAACTGACCGTTCCAAGGAGGTGCCCCACTGTGTTTCTTTGTTCGTTTTGTCCTCGTGTGTTGGCTTTGTGTGTGCGTGTGTGTGTGTTTGTGGTGTTCACGTTTGCATGCTGTGGGTTTCGCTTTGTGGAGGCTGCGTGTTTTTGTACGTGGCATTCCGTTTGATATTTGGCTTCTTTTTTTTTTTTGTTAAGCGTCAACGTTTGTCCGCAATACCTAGGTACCTGCGCAAAAAGTATAAGATAAATATCCACTAGATATTTGTCACCGACACGGATGCCATGGCAACATAAGAAATGTCATAGGCATGGTACTGCTCACAATCTAAAGGAAGGATCCTTGGCCCTAAATATTAAAAGAAAATATTGTAGAAAATCAGAAAATTTAAGTCTGTATATATCGTGAAAATTTGCAACGTTCAACCAAAAACTGTGACCTTGACCTTTGAGGTAGTGAAATGGTTCACACTGCCTATCCATGCTTATCATTTGTACGAATTGTTTTTGAAATCGGACCATGCATGTCAAACTTTTATAATAATTATTTCAATTTGAGTATCAACATTGACTTTGTAAGTACTTCTTTTACTTTTATAGCAATAGGAAATGCCAAATTGTCATAAGTTAACACATTACATCTTCACCTCCTTCACTTTTATTCACAAAGTGAACCTTAAAACTATGACACAAATGTGTTTCTACTAACTCAGAAATTTATTACATTTTGCAACTTTATTACAAAACGGGTTGCGATGTCCATTTCACATTCTAATAAGCTTTCCAACCCGTTTTGTAATAATTATTACAATTTAAGTATCAACATTTATTTTGAAAGCACTTGTTTTTTTTTACTTTGATGTAAATAGTTATAAGTGCCAAATTGTCATTAGTATGACACATTACATCTTCACATCCTTCACTTTTATTCACATAGTGATTATTTACATAGTGAACCTTAGAACAATGACACAAATGCGTTTCAACTATCTCAGAAATTTATTACATTTTGCAACTTTATTACAAAACGGGCTGTAATGCCAATTTCACATTGTTATAAGCACTGTAACACGTTTTGTAATAATTATTACAATTTGAGTATCCACATTGATTTTGCAAGTATTTGCTTTTTTCTACTTTTATGTAAATAGTTAATGCCAAATTGTTATAAGTATGACATATTACATTTTCACATCCTTCACTTTTATTTACATAGTAAACCTTAGAACTATGACAAAAATTCGTTTCAACTAACTTCAAAATTCCTCCACTTTTATTTACACAATGAACCTTAGAGCTATGAAACCAATGCGTTTCAACTAACTCAGAAATTTATTACATTTTAAAACTTTATTACAAAACGGGTTTCGATGTCCATTTCACATTGTAATAATCTTTCTAACCCGTTTTCTAATAAATTATTACAATTTGAGTATCCGCATTAATATTGTAAGTACTTGACATTTTTACTTTTATGTAAATAGTAAAGGCAAAATTGTCATAAGTATGACACATTACATCTTCACATCCTTCACTTATATTCACATAGTGAACCTTAAAATTATGACATAAATGCGTTACAACTTTTTCAGAAATTTATTACATTTTGCAACCTTTTTACAAAACAGGTTGCGATGTCAATTTCACATTGTAATAAGCTTTCTAACCCGTTTTGTAATAATTATTACAATTTGAGTATCCGCTTTGATTTGTAAGTATTTGATTTTTTCTACTTATATGGAAATAGTAAGTGCCAAATTGTCATAAGTATAAAACATTACATCTTCTCATCCTTCAGTTTTATTCACATAGTGAACCTTAGAACTATGATACAAATCCGTTTCAACTAACTCAGAAATTTATTACATTTTGAAACTTTATTACAAAAGGGTTGCGATGTCCATTTCACATTGTAATAAGCTTTCTATCTCGTTTTGTAATAATTATAACAACTTGAGTATCCCCACTGATTTTGTAAGTTCTTGTTTTCTCTTTTACCTTTATGTAAGTACATAATACCAAATTGTCATAAGTAGGACACATTACATCTTCACATCCTTCACTTTTATTAACAAAGTGAACCTTAGAACTATGAATCAAATGAGTTTCAACTAACTCGGACATTTATTACAGAAATTTATTACATTTTACAACTTTATTACAAAACGGGTTGTGATGTCCATCTGACATTGCAATAATCTTTCTAACCCGTTTTCTAAAAATAATTACAATTTGAGTATCCTCATTGATTTTGTTAGTACTTGGTTTTTTCCACTTTGATGTAAATACTAAATGCCAAATTCTCGTTGGTTTGATACATCACATCTTCACATTCTTCACTTTTATACACATAGTGAACCTTAAAACTATAACATAATTGCGTTACAGCTATCTCAGAAATTGATTACATTTTGCAACTTTATTACAAAACGGGTTTCGATGTCCATTTCACATTGTAATCAGCTTTCTAATCCGTTTTGTAATAATCATGACAATTTGAGTATCCGCTTTGATTTGTAAGTACATGTTTTTTTAACTTTATGGAAATAATTAATGCCAAATTGTTATAAGTATGACACATTACATCTTCACATCCTTCACTTTTATTCACATAGTGAACCTCAGAACGATAACACAAATGCGTATCAACTAACTCAGAAATTTGTTTCATTTTGAAACTTTATTACAAAACGGGATGCTTTGTTTATTTTCAGTTTGATATAAGCACTCTTAACCATTTTGTAGAAACTTCCTTGATGTTATGCTCACCAATAACCTTCTTAGTTACAATTAATGAGTAAAATGACAAGCTAAAAGTACGACACCTGACATCATCACCTCATTCAATTTTATTCACATAGAAAACCCTAGAACTATGACACAAATACGTTTACACACACTCTGAGAAATTTATTACATTTTGCCACTTTATTACAAAACGGGTTATGATGTCCATTTCAAATTGTAATAAGCACTCCAACCCGTTTGTTTGTTATAATTATTACAATTTGCAACTTTATTACAAAACGGGTTGTAATATCTTGGTGTTTGATGGTCACGCCCTGCCGCAAAACTTAGTAACTATCCCTGCAACATTCCAAGACGTAGCCGAAACTGTGTTCAGGCAACTACCAAAGACAGCTCATGTCGATTTTGTAACTGGCACTTACAGTCCTCAGTCAATCAAATCATATGAGCGTCGAAATACTGTTTTATTTGACACCTAAACAGGCAATAATAGACAGCTTTTAATTGTTCACATCAGCTTTAAAAGCAAAGGAGAAATAATCTGCTAAATTTGCTTGCAATACACTGTCTGACTGGTTTACACAACCAGTGCTTTTATTTGCACAGGGAAAGTAACAACCCTCCAACCAGGAGTATGTACAACATTATCGGAAGTAGGTCATACACATTACTGTTCTGATGACCTCTTTAACGGCATCAAAATTATTGTGCAATATATGAATACAAGGAATACAGTCAACAAACTTATATATGACATGTTTCTTGAAAAGTATCAACTCCGTGCTGGCAGTGGTCTGAGTACATATAATGATATGCATATGAGTCGATTGCCTCTTAAACGTGTGAATTATCAATGGTTCATTTGGATTCATGCTCATGAGAACTACCCAGTTTTACCAAATGTTAATGAAAGTTGATGGAAATTTGGGTCAGAAAATGTATTGGAATATGACTGGTGTTCAGATAATATAGTACCTCAAGAACCAGCTAAAATTATTTGTGGCACACCAGCAACATGTGACAAACTCTATTGATGACTATGGAGACGCAGATATGACCAGTATTATTGACACCATATACGAAACAGACAGTGATTATGACAACTTAGGTGACTTGACTGAAAATATCAAACTGAAAAGAAATGTTAATAGCAGTAGATAATAAATTGCTTATTACAAGGTAGCGGAAGAATGACTAATGATACAACCTAATTGTTTCTCAATAATGATTTATGTAAATTGATTTGGTTAATCAGATTAGCAGTTGTAAGTATGTATTTTCCAGTTAATAAAATACACATTTAGTAACGTATCGTAACGTAGGTTACAATGTCAGTGTTGTGCTACATGCATTTTTATATCAAACTAGTTTGAACTTGATAAGATACTCGCATTATTTAAATCTAAGCATCATTATAAAGATTACATAAACAATCTAAATGAAATGAAAAAATATATCATGAATTTAAGTAACGTATATAATAATGGTAACGTACTTATTCTTAAAACTGATGAACAGTAAATTTTTAAATAATACATACATATGAAAATAGTACATTTAAGACATATCTAATATCTTCTGACAATTAAACCTATTGCAAGTAATTGATATGAGTATCTTTATAAAAACAAATGGTAACGTAAATTACAGGGAACGAAACTAAGCGGGAACACTGACAACAGCATATTCTGCATATCATTGAACCAACTTGCTAATGGGTTTGGTTGTTTCCACCATATAAATCACCACATTCCAGTTTAATCAATTTTAAATAATCGTTATGGTAACGTAAATTACATGCTGTAATTCATAGAGAACCCGCTTGCCAGATGGCAGAATTCAGAAATATGATCTACAAACAAGGGGCTTTAAAATTAATGGGGTCTACAAAAATCTCTAGGTGGGTGGGCGGGTGTGAAAAATACATTTAAAGCACCTATGACTGCTTTCATTTTACTCATCCTTGATCAGAATGATTTTTACAAGAGCGTTCAAGTACTGCATGTATTTTGTTTTAAAGATTCAATTAAGTACTACGAGTACTTTGTTTTGAAAGAGTCAAATTCGTCTGCATTTGGTAAAAGCTAACCCTAACCCTAACTCTAAAATGTTAATATACTTTGTTTCGTGGTAATTTCAGACATGCTCCTACCTTTGAAAAGTTATACTATTTCGTGATTGAAACTAACTCTAGGTAATATTGTTTGCCATTAAATCATGATCAGTTTCAAAAGAAAGTGGCAATAAAATTTGAAAAAAGACTTTCTCAGCGTTGGATTCGAACCCATAACCCTCACGAATTCTGAAAGATTGCCGGTGTAAAGCAATCTTACTAAAGAAGCGCGGTTTTCTAAAAATAAGACAGAAGCAAAAAGCCATTGCTAACCAAATATATATGACGGGAAACGCTGTTTGTCTATTTTTTTTTTAAAAAAATTATATTATTTACGATTTTTTCCAAGCAAGAAATAAAGACTTTCAAGCAAAATTCAGGAACTGCGTGTCATTGCGAAGTTTGAATGAACGATTGTCCGATATTTAATTCTTGTCTCCTAAAAACAAATTTGAAATTTTACTTTGCAAATACGCGCAAATATCTTTTTTTAAGAAAATCAAGTTTTCGCTAGCCTATTTTAGGAATGAAAAGCGTAAATGAAAATGAATGCTATGACACTATTATTCTTCCTGATGTGTTTGACTCAGATCTATGTTATAGTGTATTCAGAACGGGGATCCCGTGCGATCGAAAAAAAAGATTAATGGCGACATATACCAAGCTGTTAGACCATGTCTGAGTGTCACAAAAAGTATGTCGCCAGTCCGAGTTCCGAGACTGGACTGATCTATCACGTCATCATTTGAAAATATAACTTTGCGTAATTCATTATTTATTAATGTTACACAGCAAAACTTAAAATCTTATTATCTCTGGTTTTCCATCCTAGAATATGTGTTGTCAATGTAATAACAATATTGAAGTATATAACAATTAAATAATATGAAATAATAAAAATATATCTTACACAACACTTTTTATTTCAACAGATTATTTTCTTTTTGAATATATTTGTTTTATATATGCTATACCATCAAAATATACGAATATCATCATATTCCAATATTGCTGTAGCTGTTTATGTATGCTTTATGTCTCTGCTATACATGAACACTGTACCAATTTGCTGACCCACCATTTGTATCGCGTTGAACTCCACAGTGACCTTAAACTTTCGCACTTAATCAAATGCAATGATTAGAATTCCTACCTTTTTTTCCTAATGTTTCTTTCCCGATATATACGTATTATTTTGATAGAAGTCTTTCAAAAATTAGAATTAATAGTTTCCGTTGGATCTCAAAACTTTACTGAACAATAATGGAGTCTTTAAACAATAAACTTTCCAATGTCCATAATTTGGACTGTAGCCATCATTTTAGAATATGTCGGTCATTTTAGCCCAGTTTGTGAGAAGGAAACTTTTCATGGTGGGTATAACGATTGTGTGAGCATTTGCCATCGTCTGGCATTCTGAGAACTACTGAAAGTTCTGTGATAATTTTGTCAATTGGCAAGGACTGGCAAAACATTTGATAACATTTTTGGAGAATTTTCATAACAGTTCTACGATTCTTGCTATCAAAAGTGTCTTTCTTGAATTCACAATTGTCAACAGCAAAGAACATATGGCGACCATTCATAAAGTTTCTAGGAATAAAGACAACCTAATAAGAGGAAAGGTATTAATTATAGCTACGTAATTCTAATGGGCTAAGAGTAGTCTACATAAATATATATCCCCTGTAAGAAGTATTTTAGTTCTATAATTCTTGATGTTTAATGTATGATATTGTAAATGTAGATGTAAATGTTATTAGTTATAATCACGAAATGTTGCAGTATGTTTGTGGATGTATGCGTACATGTAAGGGCTGAGCACATAAGATTCTGTGACGAGTTAGAAACGTGACTGTCCTTGATATGTTCAAATTGTCGTGTTTTTTTTTTTTTGGCTTTTAGCGGAAAAACCCAGAATTCAGCAATATAGGTAACATGCAATGAAATAGGTATGGAGTTCCAAAAGATCTTGATTATCATGGTCCTGTAAGTACCAGCCTGAGGGATGAGTATCATTTTACCCTAAAGAATTTGGCTGTAGAGGAAAGCTCTTGTTTGTTAATCTTTCCGTCCAAAACTATATATTCGTTTCATCGAAAATAGACTTGCATATGTTTTGTTTATTGCCGAATTTAGACGTACATGTACATATATTTGAATTATTGTAGGACTTTTGCCGTTTGTAATTTTTCACTCAAAGAGCATTGGCCTCTTTCAAAACTAATATTTTCTATTGACAGAAAACAAACAAGATATTTTTTACGCCCGAGGGGAGTGGGGGCGTATTATATTATGACGCCAGTGTCCGTCTGTCCGAGCCCACATTTGCATACCTACATGGCTATATGAACAATAAGTAACAGTTACTGTACTTTTTCTTTGATGTCATTCATTCCGTAAGGCTTTTATGTGGCTATTTGTCTTTTACGTGGCTAAAAGAACAATAGAGAGAACAAAAGAGTAGCCATATGTAGGAATGTCCGTCCGTCCGTAAGCAATTCCGTGCCAGATCTGTAATTCTTGAACCCCTTGAAGGATTTCGAAGAAATTGACACAAATGTTCACAAATATGATTCTTATTTCGTGTGCGCTCTGTAACTTTTGAACTGCTTAAAGGATTTTAAAGACACGAAATGTTCACCACATAGAGATAACATGCAGAGTGCATGTTTCAGATGGCTGGCCACAGTTATGGGCCACAGTAGTAGTGGAGGACGGCACTCTAGACCACTTTTTTCCTTCTTTGTCTATATAAAGCAACCATCTTGGATTGGGTGCAGTCATTTTTCGGGATGGGACTCATTTGAACGTAATGACGTCACGTTAATATGTTTCTCCTCCATTTTAGATTTATGTAGATATTGGAAAATAATGAAAAAGAAAGCAAATAATACTGCTCTATTCATCTTTTATTTTTGTATAAATAACATTCTAAAACACATTACAATATCAATATATACTGAATATCCATACGGGTAAGATATACCTCCATCTCTCACTCTCTTATCAAACACAATCCTATGTTTTTTCTTTTGCGTCATCGTTAAAAGCATAGTCTGATCACGGTCTCTGCATATTTTTTGAGAATCTGTCACCGTCATAACCTGGTTAGATGGGCCAATAATCATGTCCTTAATTGTTTCAAAATTTATTGACATTTGATTTTTGAAATTCAGAGTGATGACTTTTATTTTGCAGTGTGTGTGTTTACCAGACTCATCAGGATTTTCTAATTGATACCCATAACTTTTTGGTCCACTGGCCACAAATGTTTTGATATGATTTCCTTGTATTTCGTCCGTCAGATCACCTAAATAATCATCTAATGAGGGCATCCAATCTCCTACCTACAACAGAATCGGTATCCGCGTACAACGCGCGGGATCCTAGCTTTTCTAAGTAAGAGTATAATTTGAGTCTAGCTTGAGCTGTTGTATAGGCTGCAATAACCACGTTGGTTTTCCCAGTGGGTTCTATAAATTCATCCTTGTATTTTCAGCGTACCTCTACCATTTCATTAGAGACAAAGTTGACAGCCGTTATTTTTTCCCTATCACTCGTTAGTTTTTCAAAGTATAGGGCCGGTTCATCAATGAACTCCACTTGATTTTTGTTTAATCTCTGACTAAATTTTCCCCAGAATGAATTAAGCATAAGTTTAGCCAAAGCGCGAATTCCCGGGTTTTTCTCTATATTACTGTAATCAAGTTGGACCCCCTCTTTTTCATAATACTGTTCAATATACGTTTGTTACATATATATTGATTTTAAACAGCGCGTTAACGCTTTATACATAATTATAGAAATGATTATGGGCCACAGGTCATACCTTCGGGCGTATACTGCTCCGCATTGCGGTGCTCATGTTTTCTAAAATAATCATTTTAATACTTCTAATTAGTACAAGGGGCGTTGGTATATTTTCAGTCAAATTTGACTCTATTGCTTTTGCAACAATACTAGTAATCGTTTCGTATCAGATTTTAGCGCGATCCATTGTGTCCCTAATGACGCGGCTCTATCAGTCTCTTTACCAAAGTGCAAAATCAGTGTATGTCAGAAAGTTTGCAATCATCATATTAAATGCATTCTTGAATGGTAGAAAAAACTGTTGCATAAACGCTAGGGCGCATTTAACCACCGCATGTTTAATGTATCACACCCGTACATAGTTTAAAATAATACAGAGGAGATATTAACGAACATATGTTAAAACATTGTCAAGAAAATATTATAAATAAATTTATTGATGTTTCATACTGCGGCTTAAACATTTCTGAAATAACTGTAAAGGCTCCTCAGACATCATATCGGTTTTCACTGAATGCTGTGTATATTTTACGGAAGAATGACATTTCATGGTTAAAACCCTGCTACGCGGCTATTCAAATTCTATTGTGTGTATGCAACCCATGGTTACAATAGGTAACTGTTAACGGCCACGCGCCACGCTTTATTTCATAGTTCATAGTTCATAGGACTGGAGCAGGTCTTTAAAGCGTTTGCCGACGACACAACCATTTGAATGGGTTAATAGCGAAGATACATTAATATCACAACAACAGCAACGAAAAGTAGAAAATAACTTATAAATGTGAAAGATAAATTAGATTTAGTTGTCCAGCTGTGTTAAATAGCAAGAGAAGAGGTCACTAGAAAGCAAAGAGTGCACTCTTTCAGAAAGATACATGTAGTATTATACTAAAGTATAGTAATATACAATTTTGAAGGGTCGTGATTGTGCTTTTTGTTATCAGTTTGTCTAATCTATTATTACTTTTTCAATTATGTAAGATTATTACTATTACATCATTGTTAACAGGTTTCTATTTTTCAATTACATATAATTACGATGCAACATAGAAATTACTTCAACAAAGCTTTTCCTTTATTTCACGTCCCTTTAAAGATGTACTATCCTCACATTTTTACATAAACATTTCATCATTGCAAATTGATCTAAACCTAGTAAATCCTCATTAAACATCTTTACCTCGGGTAAATATATAAACTAACTGTTTATGTAATGCAATAACAATTAAATGTCTGTAAAGCAACAAAATTTGTTTTAGTATAGTAGTCGCAACTTGACCGCGATGGTTGACCTTCGGCTGATTATTCATATCGGTTATTTCATTGAAGAAATAAAGGGTGATTAGGGTAGCCATGTATATTTATATGAAATTAGTTTGTTTACAGTGCAGTATCAAAGTATGTATACTTAATTTGATCAGTTAAAACTTTCCAATACACTAATTTATAATTACAAAAATTCATATTTCCACTTTCTCATGCAGCTCGTGTTTTACGTACACTCCTTTTCAATAATAGGTTGTACCTCATTATGTATTATAATACAAAGGTCAACCATCGGGGTCAGGTTGCGTCCACTATATATATATTTGATTATATATTGTAACTTTATCTCAAGCTATCGTGTACAAGTATAAGTAGTCGCAACTTCACCGCGATGGTTGACCTTCGGCTGATTATTCATATCGAATATTTCATTGTAGAAATAAAGGGTGATGAGGGTAGCCATGTATATTCATATGGAATATGTTTGTATCCAGTGCAGTATCAAAGTATGTATACTTGCATTTGATCACTTAAACTTTCCAATACACTTAATTTATAATTGCACAAATTTATATTTCCACTTTCTCATGCAGCTCGTGTTTTACGTACACTCCTTTTCAATAATAGGTTGTGCCTCATTATGTATTATAATACAAAGGTCAACCATCGGGGTCAAGTTGCGTCCACTATAGCGTAATATATGTATACTGTGTTTACTTACACATTGATTTCTATGTACACTATAATTTTTAAACCTTACGCACCACCTTTCATACTCACAAACATGGTTATTTTATAATTACATAAATGATATGCGATAGTTGTTCATATATTCAAATATGAAATTTGGGCATAATATTAGACATGGCTAATCCCCCTCCCGCCGGGCATATTATAATTAGGCCGTGAGCCAAGACCCCAAATTTAAGAAATTGGTACCAATCAGACTGGCAAAAAGTGTTAGTGTTTTTTGGATAGATACATGTCTGTAGTCTTTGAAAAAGTTTGGGGGGCCTCTCTATGGCACAGCTTAGTGACCGAGTTTTATGTGTTTCTATGACAACCATAATTTTTTTAAAATATTGAGAAAAATATCTATCATATTTTGGATGTAAAAATTCTATATAATTTTGTAAAGATTAGGTATATATATTGTCATATATCACTTACGTAGATGCAAAAAGCTCTTGCAAAGTAAAAACGTCAAGTAGAGTCAAAATGTTACACATTTTTTTTATAATTTACGTGACTAAACATATAACGTTACTTATACAAAGGAAATTGCGTTTGAAGTTTATGTTCAAAGCAATGGTTTAATTTTCAGCTGTACTTAAATTGTTTTATTTTATAATACATGTAATTTACTTCATTACATTCCATCAACAAAATTGCATGAGTAAACAAATACTTAATATCTTTTTATTGATATAATTTACGCGACAATTATTTTTTAAAGAAATAAACATATTACTGCATAATTATTTTAATAATATTTCTTCATAACAGTAACTGTGGTGATTTTATAGTTCCCTGAAGTATTTTATACTTTGTATATAAAATATATTTTTTATATATATTATACTCTTAGAGTAATGGATTTTTCAATGTAACTTACATAAAACACGTTACGAAAATATCAAATGTCACATTTCTATGTTATCTTGCCAATTCTATTAAAATGAAATTTTAGAACTTTTGAAGTAGCTTTTATCCTTTCATGAATTCATTTATCATTATGAAACATCATCTTCATATTCCGTTACAAAATGATACGAACAATAAACTCAAAATAACAATCAGTCTTTTTCTATAGAAAATTTATTTCACATTAACCTTGTCAAGTACAAGTTTATAGATATAACTAGCATTTAAAGATTCAAAATTAATATTTATAGACCAAAACTGTTTTGTAAAGATTTGCACATATGTACCCTACTTAAAAGTAGCAGAAATAAAAACTATAACTATTTTATTTACCTTTTACATTTTCTGATTTGTGTACAAAAAGAACATTTATAAGCATATGTAAATATCCTTAGTTACGAATAAAAAAAACGTAGCTTCTTTTTCAATACGTTACCAATCGGTAATATATACATTGTCCATCTATTTTAAACAACTAAAACTTAACCAACTTTATTAATTGTCAAAATTTAATATCAAAAAATGTTTTCTTTCAAACAGAGAATCAGAAAATCATTTTGTTTACAGAAAAGAGTGTTTGACATATATCGCATCAAATATACATCTATAGATACACTTGTTGACCTTAAAGTAAAAAATGAACACTGAAACCTTGCTAAGTTTGTTTCGGTAATAACATGCTTTTTCCTCACATGTATTCTTGTTGTAAGAGATGTTGCCAAAATACATACGGTTTGTGGATATTTATAAACTAGCTGTGTGTCCACAGGATACTGGTGATTCCACTTTCTTCCACTGCACATGGTTTCGAGATTCTAGATGATTTTTTTTTCAGATTTACGCAACAAAGGCATTAAAGCACTTTATGTATCTTTTCACCAAGTCAAGGACCGTAGCTCTGATCTTACTGAGTGAAAGTGCAAACAGAAAACCAGAAGTGCAACTTCACATGATGTATAAAATTCCTCTAACATTTCAAGTCTCTAGGTTACACATTTTTGATACATGTGACAATAACTTTAATGCACTTATTGCATTATTTTGATTAACCCAATGGCCATAACTCTGGTCTTACAGAGTAAAATCTAAACTAAATCCAGATGCATAAATTCACATGCTGAATAATACCTTTATATGATTTCATGCCTTTTTTTAGATATAGGCAACACAAACGTTTAAGCATTTTATGTGAATTTTTCACGAAGTCAAGGACCATAACTCTGGCCAAGTAAAACCCCAAACAGTTCACAAGGTGCACAACTTCAGATCCTATATAACAATCCTCTAAGTCAAATACTTATTGAGATACATTTAGTACAAACTTGTATGAGCTCAATGTATATTTTTTTACTAAATCAAGAGCAATATCACTTGTCTGACCATCGAAAATCCCAATCAAACCCTAAGGTAAACAACTTCACATGCTGAATAATATTGCTCTAATGTTTCGTGACCTTACTTCAAATACGTTTTAAGATTCGTGTGACTCAAATTTTTATGCCCTTTTATGCTTACTTTTTACTAAGTTAAGGGCCATAACTCTGTTCTGGCAGAGTGAAATCTCAAACAAAACTCTAGATGCACAACGTGATACACTAAATAACATTTCTACAATGTTACATAATCTTTGGTCCGATACATTCTAGGATACATGCGACACAAATGTTAAGACCCTTTTTTGCATACTTTTGACCAAGTAAAGAGCCATAACTATGGTCTGGCTGTGTGGAATCCCAATTAAAACACCAATTGCACAATTTTACATGCTGAATGACAGTCCTGTGAGGTTTGATGACTCTGGGTTAAATACGTTATTCACAACACAAATTAGAACAGATATACGGACTGACTATTTTTCTACTAAGAAAAGGACCAGAATTCATTTTTTTTCCAAGTTACATATTCATGCAACACAAACTTAAAGACCCTTTCAATGCATTTTTCAACCAAGTAAAGGGTCACAACTCTGGTTTGGTTGGTAATCTGTGAGATTTGTTGACTCGGTGTTAACTACTTTTAAGATATGCATAGCTTAAATTCAAACAGACAGATGGACAAGCCCTCAACCCTACCACACCCTAAAAAACTGGAATGGAGACAAAGAAAGCTAACATATTTTTGTTTCAAAATTTATCTCTTTTTGTGATTTATCGAAGATCTGAATAATAGATACGTATGACTCAAATGTTTAACTGAATATGTCTTACGTCTTATGAAAAAATAATTATTATTCATATAAAAGAAGGAAACGGAAATCTTTATTTGTCTGGTGGCGGAGTGTTCAAGGTCGCTGACTCGAATCAATTGCCCCTCAATGATCTGGGTTCGCTGTGTATGTTTTCTTCATGAGAAGAAGTATTCAGCTAGCTAACATAAGGTCGGTCATTCTACCAATTTGACAGACAACACATGCCTTTCTTCAGTGTGACTCTAAACCTACCGAAACAAAACTTTAATTTCACTGTCCCAGTCCATACGAAAGTTCATTGTTGGTGTGGAAATATGAGTTCATGTTGAAACATTTTTTTTTAATTTGTTTGATAACACCTATAAAGTCATATTTCATAAATTGCAAGGGTGATTTTTAGCATAAATATGTCTTAAACACTTTTATGAATGTGATCATGAAGTTTATTCAATTTTCCTATAATAAAATTCTGGTGAAGCTTGAGGGGTGTTACAAGCTTCATTACGTTTCAAAACGTACTTGATCAAACCGAGTGTAATGCAGGGTTGAGTACTAAGAATCAAAATGACGAAACAAGCCATTGGAAAAAGAAAGGTAGAAGTGCGGTTGGGGTATTAGAAATACTTACTAGAAACAATATATGATGTAAGATATAAGGTAGTGTGAGAAATGTAAAACAAAAATAAGCAAACAACTTGTGATATAGGGCGGCGAAAGGGTATGAAGGATTCTAAAAAAGCATTTGAGATAGAAGTAAGTTGGACACGTTTAAATTGAAAGAAACATAATTAAGAAATAGTATCGATGTTGGACGGTCGAAGCGGGTTACTTCTGATCTTGTATGGACATTTAGAATAATACCAAACGCGGTATAAGAAATCAATATATCATTAGGAAATACGTTTAAGTAGAATTTTGGAGTGATTTTGTTACAGCGTTTCAAAAGTTTTCGTCTAAAGGTTTGTTGAATTACAATTCAATTAAAGATATATTCCTTCATTACTCTACATTTTTAATATGTATAGGTGGAATAGAGAAAAGTGGAAACTTCACAGGTCGCCCAACACGACAAAAACGAATATGTTGCAGGCTCGGTTTGATTGAGCCTGTTCATGGGCGGTAGTGGAAATTGTACATTCATGTGAACATGTGAGTTTTAAGTTAATTTCATGATTGCTTTAGGGAAACATTCTGAATCTACTCGTTATACGTATTAACTATTTTATTTTGTTGTGTTTGAAGCCATTATAGTAAATAAAATTATCATCTTGATATTAAATTGTTTAGAATATATGTAGTTATGAGTTACTTTCAAACAATGAAGTGTTAATTTGTTCAATTCATAATTGCATATTTTTGCTGGCTGGCCTCCATTTTCTATAACTAGTGGTGGATTTCTGGACTTGGAATTTAAGCAAAATTTATACTTTTCCACCAGATACCAATCTTAGATTTTTTTCTCAACAATTGCAAATACAGTTTTTATAAAGCGCAGTTGTAATGAATTATGATATACATTTTGTACCTTTTTATCCTGAAAAGTCTGATATTTGTTGATCTGTTTTCACTAATATACATTACATAAAGTCTTAAATAGATAAGAAAAGGCCGTGCGGTAGATGCTCGTACAACTGAGTAGACAATGTTTACTGTAATAAAGTGACTTATTTAAGAACATGGCTCAATCACTCATGAAAATCCGGATAATAGTGACTATCCGAAGACTATTACACTTTCCATTTTAGTCTTTTTTTACACTTCATCTTCATATTTCAAAAATCAATTTTTCTTATTTTTAAGGACTTAATTAATCTAATTAAATGGAAACAAAATGTTAGCCATATGCATACACCTGAATTATATATACTATCAATAAAAGTAGAGTTTTTAATGCGATTACCCCACCCACATTTGTTTCGCATGATTCACTAAAAATAATACCCCATCAGCTAAAATAAGTGGTGGTTTTCTTCAGATATATTCCTAATTGACATTTTCGGTTAAAATATCATGGTGGATACAATTATCAGCATATCTAAAATGAAAAAAAAGATACTATTTTGATGAAAATTTATGTTGTTGTTGTTGTTGTATTAATTTATTGCCACAGAAATTCAATTTTTTAAAGTCAAAATGTTGTTTTCTTTGTACTAATGTATGAAACACATCAGTAAGTGCTAAAAACTATCAAGAATATGTCTTTAGACATCAAGACGTAGTAGATAGGTAAAATATAAGAATAATTTACATTTTCAAATAAATGGCCGCCATCTTGAAAGCCATTTTGAAATCGCTTGATTTCAGACCTTAAGCTGTGCCGTTGACATCCCCACTGGATTATTTAGAAGTGCATATATATATCTTTCAAAAAGTGACATAGAGAATTTGCCAGAAAAATGGTACCAATTTTTTGTCCAGCTCACGGCCTAAATTGAAGGCTAAAGTTCCTGGCAAGTTAGTGTCTGAAAGTATTAATTTTGAGGAAACCTTTGAAGAACCGTTTAGTTGTGGTCCGCATCAGGGGTTTAAAAGATGTGGAAGAAAGAATAAGTCAGTGGTGAGGTGGTTTACTGCTAAATTTTATTAATTTTAATGAACATTATAGCTATGATGTTTTCTATACGGCTACTAAAAAAAGAAAGAATGGAAAGCTAACAGGGAACAAGAGTGCCAGAATGTCACAATATACGCCCGTCACAGCAAATTTCTTTACTATAGCAGCTGTATTTGCAAATGGAATTTTAATTTTGTGGTTGTTTAGTAATCATTGTAAGTCTTTTGTTTTTTCTAAGTCCACAAAAAGAAACTCCTAGGTAGAGATACCTTAAATTACACCTAGAATTGGAAAGTAACATCTATGTTGTACCTCAGAAATGTGGTCTTGTTTTTTCCCTACGGTCAGTTATAAATATGTTACAATATAAGTTATTTATAGTAACAACTAAGGGCAGTTAATCTAAAAAAAATAAGTCCACACAAAAATATTTACCAGGTAGAGACTGGTCAAAATACACCTCAAAATTGTAGCATGCATGTTGTACTACAGAAAAGTGGTCTCGAGTTTTCGCTATGACTAGTAATGAAAAAGTTCAAAGTAACAGCAAAGGAAAGTAATTCTAATAAAAGGAACTGCGCATGACACTTCGTCTCATGATGGTGTATATTGTGCTAAGTTACATCAAAATCCCTCTATGCACGAAGAAGAAATGCTTCGGACAAAGTTATTCTTGTATCTGACCTTTGGCCTTATGCCTAGGGACCTGGATCTTGCGCATGACACTCTGTCTCGTGGTGGTGAACATTTGTGCCAAGTTACATGTATATCAAAATCCCTCTATTCATGAAGACAAGGTTTTCATTCTTGTATTCTTTGACCTCTAAGTGTGGCCTTGACCTTAGACTTAGGGACCTGGTTCTTGCGCATGACACTCCGCCTCGTGGTGATGAACACTTGTGCCAAGATATATCAAAATCCCTCCATGCATGAAGAAGATATGCTCCTGATAATTTATTTTAAGAAAATATGATAAAGGGGAATAACTCAAAAAAATAGTTAAGGTAGAGTAATTGTTCTTGCACACTGCACTTCCTCCCAATGTGTTCTATCAGTGTATGAAGTTTGATGAAACTCCCTCCAGTACTTATGGAGTTATGCTCCGGACAAAGATCGTTGCCGACACACGGACGGACGGAAAGCATTTCTAATATCCCCTTCGCCTTTGGCGATGGGGGGGGGGGGGGGGGGGGGGGGGGGGGCTAAATAAGATAGTGCTAATGATTATGTATGTATACCGTGTAAACTACAACAAAATTCACTTTCAGCAACAAAAACAAACAACTCTGTCAATCATTTGTAGATGATGATATATTTTAATTTTTTTAAAAATGGCCGCCATTTTGATGACGTCATAACTCGGTCCAGTCGCAGAATTCACACTGGCGACATGGCTTAGAATGAACTGCAGACGTTACGGAACTGATTGGTATATGTCGCCATAAACCTTTTTTCTAATCGCACGGGACCCAAATTTTGGCTCTAAGCAAATACACTATTATTCAAATTAATTACCTGTATTTTTTGTTTTCGTCTTCTTCATCCGTAAGCAGGTTGTGAAGCAATGTTCGCGAGGGTCACTACCTAATAAGTATTGTACTTTTGCAATTGGTCTACAATATTGTGTCTGTATATCAGTTCTTCAATTTACTAGACAGAATAGAAGGGAAAAAATGTCTGCTTAACATACCCTTGCAGATGGGTAAGGGATAATGTAGTTAAACATGAAGAAGAAATAACAGTATTCAACATTCAGCTAAATATCGAAGTTCAACAGTTGATGTAAACAATGCAAAGTGATTGAAGTATAAAACTGATATAACCAGATACTATTTTCGGCTATATTGTATCTCTGCATCATGTATCTGGTTTGTTCTTTGATTGTTCTATGTCTTGTTTATAAAACAGTAATTTTAATGTCAACATTTGGCATAGCCACTCTTGACTGAATGTCAAAGGATTGACGTACCACTTACAAACAGATTATAGAATTTCCTCGATTGACTGACCGCCTCTGTGGCCGGGGTTTAGAGTCGATGACTTAAAATCATTGTAACCTCTCACTGATTGAGGGTCTTTGGTTCGAGTCCTGCTACCTACCATGTCTCTTTATGTGAGAAAGCTGGCAGGTTTTTATGGAGGATGGGAGACTAGTACTGGATATTCCCAGGAACGATTGCTGGGTAAACTGTCCACCTGAAATAACTGAAATACTGTTGAAAACGGCCGCTAAACCCATCAAATCAAATCCCTCGATTAACCGCACCCATTTAGTTATACACTTGCACCTCATTTAGACTTTACACTAATTCTCCGGTTTGGAGAAACACACAGTTCTACATCAATTTTCATCTGTACACAACAAAAAAGGAGCTATGACTACTTGATTTAATAAATGTGTGTTCAATAAAACTAGTTTAAGTGCTTGTTAATCAAAAATATGACTACAAAAACATCGTTTAGATATAGAACTAGAGATCAATCAATGACACTTTGAATTTATCTATACAAGTGAATGGCATAAATTAAAGGGAACAACGAAGTAACTGTATGGTTAAGAACATAGTAATAAGGCTTTTCATTGTAATGTCAATTTCCATGGTAAATACTGAAGAGTTTTTTTCTTTTTTATGTATAATGTGTGATATGGTACAAATAATATTCATATAATTTGCAGTTTTAATAGTCGATCTGAGAATATTTTATTAGACGTCAAATATTTTCTTATGTCATACATTATGCATATATTTGACAACTTTTTTGCATTGACGTAAGTTCTTCCTGCAACAATCGAGTTATTTTTGGAAATTATATATTTATCAATTATTTGAGGCAGGACTATCTTCCAGTGGGAGTAAATGGAAGTTAAATAAGAAGTTTCAGAAAAACAACATGCTTCAAAATGATCAGATCAAGACTTCAGTATTATACTTGGTCATAAATGTTATATATAAGCAATCAACGTTAACTTTTTTTTTCCTTCATAATTTGAAATTTAAGGGTATACGAGCGTTTTTTTAATGAAATCCGCCATTTTGAAAAATGTTCCTTCGAATATTGCTTTGTAACAAAAGTTTTGCCAAAAATATAAGCTAAGTAATTAAGATATGGCTAATAAGGTACCATTTAACCAAATATGTTCTGCTTTTTTGCAAAAAAAAAAAACAGGGTAGGGGTAGGTAATTTTAAATATCTATGAAAGTAGATCAGGTTTGGTTTAGATAATTTCCTGACTGAAACATATAATGATAAGCTATAACTGAAATAAACATTTTCAAGATAGCTCTTTATTTTATCTAGAAAATATAAATTAAATCAAAAGGAACAAAAAATATCAAAATACACCAGTTTTTGACAGTTTTTTCTTAATAAATCTCTTAAATGCACGGTGACTCCAACGTTTTTTCTATCCTTTTTAAAGCATTTTTGTCTGTCAAAGCTCAAAATATTTTAAAAATCTTACCGTCAGAATTATTTTTGTAGATCTAAATACATTGTTTTCCATTGAAAATAAAGTGGGTGGGGTAATTATGTCAACATGTAAAAACGAAAGAGATTTGTTAGTGACATTTATGCTTATATAATACTGACATCACCTTGTATTCAAATTAACCTGTAAGACATGAAATCCTTCTAACATTAAATGGGATATTATATGTTTTATAAAGTATCACCAATTTTTCAATTTTACAAAATTTCAGAAATGCTTAAACAGTGGGTGAAGAAAATTCCCTATAAGATTAAAACGAGTTCGGTGACCTTTGTTTTTTCTTCTCCTGTTTATCTTGGAAACTAATGTTCTTCAAGTTCACAGAGTGTCACAGAGTATGAAAAAATTCTTAACGTTAGAAAAAATTCGATCCTACATCCTTAAGTACTAGTACCATCTCTACGTTAATTTGTTAGACCTTAGTTAGTAGTGGAAAGAATCTTCAAATCTACTTCATTTATTTATAAACATTGTCGTCTCCAGTTACAAATGACTATGGCTGCTGAGCATTACTTATACTTAGGTACTTTATTCCATTCTCCCAAAATACACCGCGATTGGTCCTTTTTTGTAATCATTTCTCATTTATCTTTGTCCAGCTAATTTAACTTTACCTAGATTTCTAAAGGATGTAATTATCCTACAGATTGAATACTCGGTAATATGCAAAACATCTACTAACTTATTACGGGTTCGAGCCTCATACTTGGAGGGTTGATTTATTCATGTTAGGAAGACTTCTAGCCGGCTTGCGGAGGGCCGGTGGTTCTACCAAATACCCGCCCGTAATGAAAAAATGCACGGAGGGGCACCTAAGGTCTTCCTCTACCATCAAAGCTGGAAATTCGCAAGATAACCTATAATTTTGTCGGTGCGTCGTTAAACCCAGCAAAAACAAAACAAATAACCTGTATTACGAACTAGAAACCATTTAAACAAGAATAGCAAGGGAAATATATTTCTCCTGTGAGAGAACCTTATTTTTGATACAAGTTTTAATGTGCGTGAAATTAGCCAGAGCAACCAGAGTAGCCAGAGTTCAGCCAGAGTTTAGCCAGAGTAGCCAGAGAAGTCAGAACTCTGGTTACTCAGGCTAGCCAGAGTAGCCAGAGTTCAGCCAGAGTAATCAAAGTTCAGCCAGAGAAGTCATAACTCTTGTTACTCTGGCTGGCCAGAATAGCCAGAGTTCAGCCAGAGAAATCATAACTCTCGTTACTCTGGCTGGCCAGAGAAGATTTAGTTCAGCCAGAGAAGTCATAACTCTGGTTACTCTGGCTAGCCAGAGTAGCCAGAGTTCAGCAAGAGTAGCCAGAGTTCAGCAAGAAAAGCCAGAACTTCTAGGATGTTAAAATGTTCATGCAACTCTGGTCAGCCATAGAATCCAGATCAGCCCGAATCGCCAGGATTTTATTTGCTTTGGTTAGTCTGGCTGGCCAGAGTAGCCAGAGTTTCTAGGATTTTAAAAGTAGCCAGGGTAACCTGGTTCACAAAACATTTTCCGTCTCAGCTGAATTTGATTATGAAACTTAATATCTTATTTCTATCTAAATAGCATGCTTAAACTGAATTTCAAGTTAATTAATATTTTTAAGTGGCTATTTAGAGTAGCCAGAATAGCCAGAACTCTTGTAACTCTGATTGGCTGGCCAGAGTAGCCACAGTTCAACCATAGTAGCCAGAGTTCAGCCAATGTTCAGCTATAGTAGCAATAGTTTCTAGGATTTTAACATGTTCTGACTACTCTGGTCATCCAGAGTAGCCCGAGTCGCCAGGATTCCATTTGCTCTGGTCACTTTGGCTTGCCAGAGTAGCCAGAGTTTGTAGAATTTTAACATGTTTTTGCAACTCTGGTCAGCCAGAGTAACCAGGTCCCATATTCACAAAAGTTTTTCAGTCTTAGCTGAATTTTATTATGAAATTTAATAATTGAGCCGTGCCATGAGAAAACAAACATAGTGGCTTTGCGACCAGCATGGGTCCAAAACAGGCTGCGCATGCGCGCAGTCTGGTCAGGATCCATGCTGTTCGATTTTAAAGCGTATTGGACTTGGCGAATCTGTTAGCGAACAGCATGGATTCTAACGCTCAGGCTGGTCTGGATCCATTCTGGTCTCAAACCCACTGTGTTGGTTTTCTCATGGCGCGACGCATATGTCATGTCTATCTAAATAGCATGTTTAAAACTGAATTTCAAGTTAATAACTATTTTCAAGTGGCTATTTAGAGTAGCCAGAGTAGCCAGAACTCTGGGCACTATGGCTGGCCAGAGTTCAGCCAAAGTTTAGCCAGAGTTCAGCCAGAGTAGCGAGAAACATGGTTACTCTGGAGTAGCCAGGATGTCAGTTGCTCTGGCTACTTTGGCTAGCCAGAACAGCTAGAATTTCCGAGATGTCCATTGGTTCTAGCTACCCAGGCTAGCCCGAATAGCCAGAGAAAATACAGTAATACCTATTGCGAAATGACCATTTTGGTTCTCTCAGGTTTGATTATTTTAGTGTTTATATATATCAAGGGATTCATAAAACGGACTTCAAAAAAATGTCTTAATTTTTAGGACAGCAGCCAGAGTAGTCAGACGATCTAGGATTTTAATATGTTCTAGCTACGCTGGTTAGCCAGAGTAGTCAGAGTGACCATGATTTCATTTGCTCTGGCTGCTCTGGCTAGCCAGAACAGCCAGAATTTCCGAGATGACCATTGGTACTAGCTACCCCGCTAATCAGAAATAGCCAAAGAAAATACAGTTAAACCTGTTGCCAGAGTAACCAGAGTAATCAGAACTCTGGTTACTGTGGCTGACCAGGACATCCTGTTTCATAATTCTTACATAGTCTGGCTACTCTGGCTGGTCAGAGTAACCAGGAATAACGGAAATGCGCACGGGTTCTGGTTACCCTGGCTGGCCAGAACAGCCAGAGAAAATACAGACAAACATGTAAACTATATCCATGTTTAAAATGTATGACCCCTTTTCATAAAAATCATATTATACATGATTAGGTTGCACTAACTGTTGTATATAAGTATAATGTAAATAAAAAGTTAGACCTGTTGCGTGTTGTGTGTTGTGTGTGTGGTATATGAAAACTAAAATTCACAAAGATTAAAGCGAACAGGTTTATATATTTCTGGCAGATTGAAAATATTTAAAACAAGCCTAAAAATATCAAATAAAATAACAACAAAGAAACAGTAAGACGGCATGATTTTCGAACAATGTTAAGAGTAACACGAATAAGAAAATGACACTTTCAAAAAAAAAAAAATAAATAAAAGGGTATATGCAAAGGCTGTTTGTTTATATATATTGTAAGTAATGCTTAGGTATGTTTTCTGTTTATATAAGTTGTAATTTTACAAAGTAGCCTGCCTCCCACGAAGGGTAGATACGACGAAGCGACACCGATTCATCCTGGATCTTAAGTACTTATACAGCTGTATGCCATATCACACTAGACTGTGATTTAGTGCAGTGCGACCTGGCTGCCATGGTCTTTTGTTTTGCATTGATCCATTCTGGATCTTATTCATGGCATATTTTTCCCCGATGTATTTTCTCATATTCCTTCTGCTGAAAAAATGGCACCAAATTGAAAGTAAAAAAAAAAAACACATGTACCTGAAAATAAATACGCTATGATAGAAATGACATATTAAGTATCATAATTAAATTTAGCTAAGACTGAAAATATTTTGCGAACATGGTACCTGGTTACTCTAGCTACTCTGGCCACTCTGGCTGACCAGAGTAGCCAGAACATGTTAAAATCCTAGAAACTCTAGCTACTCTGGTTGAACTCTCGCTACTCTGTTAGAAACTGCCAGAGTAACCAGAGCAAATGATATCCTGGTGACTCGGGCTACTGTGGCTACTATGGCTGAGCAAATGATATCCTGGTGACTCGGGCTACTATGGCTGACCAGAGAAGCCAGAACATGTTAAAAATCTAGAAACTCTGCCTACCCTGGTTGAATTCTGGCTACACTGGCCAGCCAGAGTAACCAGTAACCAGAGTTCTGGATACTGGATGAACTCTGTTTACTCTTGCTGAACTCCGGCTACTCTGGCCAGCCAGAGTAACTAACCAGAGTTCTGACTACGCTTGCTGAACTCTGGCTACTCTGGCTGAACTCTGACTACTCGACCAGCCAGAGTAACCAGAGCTATGACTTCTTTGGCTGAACTCTGGCTAAACTCTGGCTACTCTAGCCAGCCAGAGTAACCAGAGTTATGACTTCTCTGACTGAACTCTGGTTAATCAGGCTAGCCAGAGTAACCAGAGTTCTGACTTCTCTGGCTACTCTGGCTGAACTCTGGCTGAACTCGGCTACTCTGGCTAAACTCTGGCTTAACTCTGGCTGAACTCTGACTACTCTGGCTGCTCTGGCTAATATCACGCACATTAAGTTTTAAAGAAAAGAAAACTGATAGAAATTACATTACATAGCTCAGAAATGTAAATGCTCTATTTCCAACGCATTTTGTTAGTGATGCTTAACTTTTGACAATCTAACTGGTCATCTAGTACTCTCTGTGGCCAGGTTGTTAGAATCGTTGGTATCAAATCACTCGACTATTGTCTCTGTGGGTTCGATCCCTGCTCAGGTCGTAATGTAAGCCTTCCAGCCGGATCATGGAAGATCAGCAGTCCTCTCAGGCGGCCAACCATGCCTGAAATATGTCCGGAGGGTCATCTTGAGTTTTCCTCAGTACTTCAAGCCAGAACGCTGATGTCCTGAACTGTGTCGATGTGAAGTTAAACTTTCATGTGTGTACAACATAAGATTGTCTCCAAGATCTAAGCCATGGAGTTCTATTTTGTTTGAGCTTTATGTCAGACAAAAAACAATTTAATAAATATAGCTTTCCACTTTTGAATGTTTAAGGAAGGCCCCATATGCCCTTTTGGGCATTATCATAGGCAGGTGCCTTGTCGTAACCAATAATATTCGGAAAAGCAGCATTGCTACATTACATAAAGAATTTTACGTCACTTGAAGGGTCCGAGAATGATGTATTGTGTATAACACAACTGCAATTGATTTATTTAACTCAATAATGGAGAAAAAATGTACAATGTGAATATTCATTCTGTAATAGCTGGATAAATATCTAACATTTTGTAATTATCGCTCCTTCAAATAAAAAAAGATAAATACTAATAATAACTCACAAAAATTACCTTAAGTAATTTAATATTACTAATTCAATCAGTTCACTGATGATTGAACAATTTTAATCATATATGATGTCAAGAAGCAGATCCATATTTTAGTGGGTTTTTTACCTCACTTTATTTTTCTTTATAACTTAATATGTTTTGAATGGTAAGTAATACCTGGCAAGACATACAGTATGGTTGATTTAGCCATATCTTGTTAAAAAGTATGTACTAGTATTTTGTTCATGTCATATCTGTGTCTTATTAGCAAATTATACCTGAATTCTTCAGGTTGCAAGCTCGATATCTTACGGTGCCCCTAAAGTGACATGTTACACACTTTTTTTCCAATTAGGTAATGTGAGACTTTTTTTATTTCGTTTAAACGAAATGATTTCGTTAAACGAAATAAGTTATTATAATAACTTATTTCGTTTAAAGTCTCACATTACCTAATTGGAAAAAAAGTGTGTAACATGTCACTTTAGGGGCACCATAATATCTAGCCGGCATTGTATTTCGAGAATTTATGCCCATAAATACTGTGACCGTATGTGGTATCTTTTCGACAAGACCTGCCGAAGTCAGACAGTGAAAATCTTTTGTGGGTGCCACACACTGTCCGCCGACACGGTTGATCCCATAATGTTGTCCTTTTTCACGAGAATTAATTCAGCTGAACTTCGATTTTGTTTTTCTAGCAAGGTTGAGTATCAGATTTTGTACGAAGCTGTATTTTACATTTTTGCTTGAAATTAATTCTTGCACGGAATTCAACGATCAAAACTTTTAATTTTGATCTTCGAGCTTACTATCACGTCCATGACAGCTTGAAATTCGATCCATCAGTTGACTAACATGTCAATTCCAATTCAAAAGTAGGTGTTATCCTTCTTAAGTGTTTTCTTTTTTCTTCGGGCAAGCACGAAATTCAATATCAGGCGAATATTATCCCATTTTGAAAGTTTGAATTTCGATCTTCTGGGGGTCGTGAAATTCAATTCAAGCTTTAATTCGGTTTCGATAAAAATAATACATCAACCGGTTTAAGCTCCCCCAGTGGTGTTTTTGCCAAGGCGGTGTCCCACTGTCTTCCTTCGTTTGTTTCGTCCTTGTGTGTGTGTGAGTGTGTGCCTGTGCGTGTGTTGATCGTGTGCGCGTTTGGAGAGGCTGCGTTTTTAGAACTGGCTTCCCGTGTTGGATATTCTTCCTTGTTTTGTTTTCTTTGACATTTGATGTTCGATCTTTGATTTAGTGCAGATCTTCGAGCTTCCGAGTCTTTGAGATGACGAAGCACACTTATTGTACACTTATCTACAAAATGCTTCTTCATCTAGACAACTGTAAATGAAATAAAAGTTGAATAGATACAGACTAAGCCGTTGGTATCGGTGTTCAAGGATGAATAATTAATTGTTCATTCCTGTTTGAATAAAGGTAATTTCAATAATTCATTTGTATTTTACCGAATGCTTTTACAAATCTAGGTGTAATGTTAAGGTCTCTTAAAATGACACAGATTTCAAGTGTACTATCTTCTATCTCTAATATCTTCTACCCTACATTAAATTTTATATTGTAAAAGTTACTTACACTCGTTGAATAAAATGATCAATTCCTGTTTAATATCTTTGAGATTTCTTGTGCTGACTTTACACTTGGTTGAAGAATAACAAAGTAATTTGTAGCTCACCTGAGCACGAACTACTCATGGTGAACTTTTAGTATCGTTTGACGTTCGTCCGTCTGTCTGTACGTTGTCGGCCAGAGATTCTTTAATCATTTCCTAAACCACCGCTCCAACTGTAACCAAATTTCATTAGAATATTCCCTGGGGTTATCTCTTTCAAATTCCTTAAAATCTAAGTCATTTGTGCACACTTCTGGTTTGCATGGCAACCAAATGGATAAACTTTAAAGAACTTCTTCTCAGAAACGGCAGGTCCAGTTTTTGGAAAAATGTCGCATCAGTTTTCCTTGGGTTACTCTCTACCAAGGTCTTTGAAATCATTATGTTTCGTTTGAAAACATGGTCATCAGGGGATGGGACTGTTTTCCACTGTACAAGGCTGTATGGATAATTTTGAAAGTCTGCTCTTAAACTACTGTTACGAAATACATACATAGTAATGTAACCTAAGTATTCTCCTACCAAATTCCTTCAATTCATTCTGTATTGTTTACAAACATGGCCGACAGGGGCAGAGCTAGTTTTCCCTTTATATGATTTACATCATTTTACATGTGATTTCACAGCGTTTTACCATACCTTTACCTCTACCAATGCTTCAGATAGTTCGTATGTTGTAATATACAGTACATAGCTGCCAGGACTTCGAGTAGTTTAAATCCCGGTTTGTAGCAAAGCTTTTCAATCGTTAGGCTGAAAAACATCAAGTTTCCGGCGGTCATTTATTTTAATCTATATTTAGAAAAATATCATTGTATATATTAAGAATAACCTCATAATGTTGTTTAGAGAAACGGTTGTAATGGGTTTATTTTAGAATGACGTGCTGGGCTTTAAAATGTCCTAACTGTTGATTTTATAGAAAATGATATTTTCTCTGAAGAATACGGAGGTGACTGTAATACTTAATACCGTATACCTAATCTAGGACGTGATCGTAGACTTTTAAGGCCCGGTTCTCGGCTCTAGACGGTGAATTCCGTTTTCTATTTGAAATGAGTTAAAGCCAACACTGAATCACGAAATCACGAATATTGATTGACAAGCCGGTGCTAGGGGGCGTGGGCAGTGTTGCATTTTCCATTACTGCTCATGAACAGACTCAATCAAACCGAGTCTGCAATTTTCACTGTTTGCATTGTTCTCGGTGCTTCCGAGGGATCTACTTTCCAGATTTTATTTATAAATGAAATTAAACATTAGAAAACAAAATCGGAATGATGAATTAAGTAAAGGAGTCAATAAAAATAATACATGAAGCAAACATGTTTATTCAATTAGATTATTCAAATTCGCATAACATATTAGTTGGGAAAATGATCACCTTTCACGATCTCCTTGACACCAGAGATAGTAACTAAATTTTTGAGAAAAAATATAACATTAATAAACTCTAATTATTACTATATTGTTGCAGGAAAAACTTATTGGACTGTGTAATAGTTGTTAAATACATGCATACTGGATGACATCAAAATGTTTGAATTCTAATAAAAGAAAGTCAGATCCACTATTCAAATTAAAACTGGGACATAATGTTATGTATACCATATCACACTTCATGTTAAAAAAAAACAAGAAAAACTCTAAAATATTTCATAAAAATTGACAGTTCATACCATACAGATTATTGTTTCTTTTAATTGATGTAACACATGTGACATGCTCCAGCTTCGATTATTATTTATGTAATTGATATTGATCTTTATGCTGTCTACTTTAAAGGGATAGATTTGAAATCAGTAAGTCATTGTTAAAATAAAAACACGCTAGATTTAATGACTTTGCTATAATAATAATAATAATAATAATAATAATAGTAATAATAATTACAATAATAACATCTTTATTTAAAGAATGTAACAGATTGGAAACAATTTCAACTGTGGAAACTGAAACTTCTGAAACTGAAACAAATATCAACAACAGGCATGTACCACCAAAAATGAAATCTCTGTAATCACTAAAACAGATATCACAACTTCCAAACTATCACCATTTACACATGATATAATCAACTGATGATTCATTCATGCATTTTACAACATGTTTTCGTTTTTCAAACAAATGAAAGAAAAACAAGTATACAACAAATTTATTTTACTGATAACAAAAAAGAAACAATCACTCATTCTGTAAATTACTATAAAGATATGTCTTGTACGTTTCCTTAAAGCATGCAAGACTATTTACGTAATAGGTCTTGCAGATAATGCAATATGTATTTACGTAAACTCGATCTAAAATTGTACATGTTTGTAACAGACATTGATTCCGACATATAACTAGATACCATATTATTTACCGCTTTGAAAACTAGTACTGCCTTGTGGTATTTACGTCTGTCAAGGAAAGATGTCTCTAGAATGATTGATCAGTTCTTCCTTTTGTAACTTACAAACGTTCTTTATATATTTTTGTTCCCTATACCCAATTTTGTACACCACTTGTCTATTATAGGCAAAATATATACTTAATAAAACAACTTTGACAAAATCTTTTTATCCGAAAACACTGAACCTTTTCAAAATAATTTCAGATATTTTCCTAGCATACCTATCTACAGAAACTGTTCAAGCGAGCTGTGTAACTCAGGTGAGCGATCTAGGTCCATTATGAATATAAGTGACACAGTCAATAAGGCGGTGATTCAAAAGCAATATCTGATACAATTAACTTATTAGTTTACAGATGCGGTAAAGGAAGTGCAAAGAGCACTGGACATGTGTAGTTGCGAAACACTCAACGCTCTACTGGAATCTGAACAATTGTCGGGCAAAGCAAGAATGAAATTAATAAACGATCAACGATATTTACTTATATGTAATCGTGATAGGGAGAAGTATTTTGAAGGATACAGAAAGCGTAGGGTAGGTGTCTTTATCTATATATTAGCTTAAAAACATACCGCAGCCAAATATTATCATTCTTCACATGTAAGACATTATGAAAGATATTGAGTTCTTTACTGAAGACTATGACAAATGTGGAAAAAGAATTTAGATGAATAGACACTGGAGTTCCTCTCTCAAGAAATAAAATACAAATCGTTTTGATTTCTGTATTCCAACCCTTTTAGTCTTGTATTACCATCTGCGATTCCTCTACACCTAAAATCTCATGAAATTAAGCTTAAGTGATGAATTGATTATGGGACAAATTTAAGTTCCCTTTGTGAAATATAGCTTTTTGTAGTCATAAGCACTATAACTTGTTTAGATATTCTAAAGATCTTTTCAAAAAGGGATAGGTTTGTGTTATTTTCAAAATTTCAATAAAACTGAGATAATTCTTTTGAAAAGAAAAGTTCATAAAACATTATTCGCCACCATATGTACAAGTTATGCATTAGTGGGACTAACCCACACATTTTAGGCGAAAAATATTTTCTCTCCAAAATCTATAAAAAGTGAGTACTCTGAAAGTGCCAAGTGGTACAAACTTATTGACATAAGATTTTTTCAAGATATTCTTATAAATAACCACAAATATTGTGCCGTTGTAACGCTTTTGAAATAATGCTGAAAAGTTACATTCTTTTTGCTTTTTTACCAATACCTGATTTTTATTTTCACCCGCTTTACCATTTTTCAGTGTCATATATACATTCTATGCAAATGTATTTGAAATAAACATGTTGAAACATTTTAACCTAACTACAGGCGAGTAGCCCTATCTCAAACTGACCAATAACTTTCAGTCAATCCGTATTTGGATTATCAGTGGCTATCTGGACACCTGTGGCAGCCGTTTCCCTTTTACAATTAAGATTATAAAAAAAGGAATCTTATTTATCTAAAATTTACGGCTTCTAAACACTAGCGCCACCACCAAAACGTGATGATAAGGAATGGAGCTGTCGGCATTTTCAGTTATAACCGGTCTAATATTGTAAACGGGTAAGTAAACTCTACAATTGTTTTATAATTTAATAGATAGACCTTATTTCGAAAATTGGAGAATGTAGTGCCGTGTACAAATGCTTTTACTACAAGTTTACTGTAATTGTGTTAAAATATCATGTAAATTGGCATGTCAAGAGCTTTTCTGTTGTTTCGGACCTTTGCACATGTTGATATATGTTTGTATTCCAACCACATTTCGATGCTTAGAAATCTATAAGAACATAATCGAGCATGCAGATTATCTAAATGCTTATGATACTTTTAAATGCGAACGTCAAAAGTAATTTCTTTTAATGTTCAAAACCGGTTACTGAAGGAGCTCCGATCCTGTTGTGGAGACCCGACTTTAGCTAATATCTTGTTGGTATATTAATATACTTGTAATTTAAACTCCTTTTGGGTCCTTTCAGTTCTGCACGCGGAAGAAGGTCGTTTCCAAATAAAGTTCAGAGTTTTTTTTAATTTTTAATGGAAGGAATCCTCGATTGTATATACTTCCTGATGTTTAATAACCCACCCAAACCTTTTTTTGCTTGTTAAATGCTCTCCATGTTTTCCTTTTGCTTTATAGTTTCAGATACATCAAGTATTCAGATGTGTTCAAGTTCGGCCTACCCACTTCCTTGCCTTCAGTCGTTACAGCTTCACATGCAATATTGACAAGTATATTGAAGAATAATGAAAGTTTCCACATGCTTTTATAGAGAGTGTTTAATTTCCTGAACTGTGAAATGTGTAGGTAAAATATATGAACGTTTAAATTTGTTACTTATTACATATGCCTGTTTTTATGTTCCTGATCTCCGTTGAATTCTGATCCCATGTTCGGCGGTTAGGTCAGCCTGCGCAAATATATCTTAACCTTATGTAATAAGAATTTTCTTTGTTTCAAGTATACTGTATTAGTCCTCTGTTCCCAGGGTCTTGACATCTGCATTTTTTAACCATATACTATATATGAGCCGCACCATGAAAAACAAACATAGTGCATTTGCGACCAGCATAGATCACGATCAGCCTGCGCATCCGCACAGTCTGGTCAGGATCAATACTGTTCGCTAACAGTTTCTCTAATTGCAATAGGGTTTGAAAGCGAACAGCATGGATCCTGAACAAACTGTGCGGATGCGCAGTCTGGCCTGGATCCTTGCTGGTCGCAAATGCACTATGTTGGTTTTCTCATGGTGCGGCTCATATCATATGTATTTGTATATTGACATTTTTGTGAAGCTGTGACCAATTTCTGCCAAACATTAATCTAAACGAAATTGTATAATAAATTGCCATTATGATAGTACTTTGTTAATAGTAAAATAATGTAATCATACCACTGTCTTGAGTTGTTCTTATATAGTATTATTATTGTTCTGTGCTATCTTCAGTAATGAAATCTCCTTTAAAAGAGGTATGCCAGTATTTTGTTGAAAATGGTGGTGTTATCACATCAGTGGTCGAGCTATACGATAGTGATGGCGCTCTGGCGTGTTGTTAGTGTTAAAGGTCTGACAAGAAATAAGTAGTTTTATTCATGAGAAATACGGTATGCTTCCTGGGATTTCATTCACCTATTTATTCTCATGTCCTAAAGGATATTTTAGAATTAAGAGAAGTATGTGTGCAATCAATTAGTGAACGATTCAATTTTGAATCACACAAAACCTTTATATACTATGATAAATTCTGCATACACTGTTTTTCTATTGCAGATGTGGCTTTTAAAGCGAATAAGGACAAGTGGGCCTCTCAAAACAACCAAAAAGAAGAACAATATCTTCCCAAGACTTAAAGTAATAGTTCTAGTAAACACAAGAACACCACGGGAGGCAAGTTCTGCAACAACAAAACAAACTCTATAAAAATGTCGTCATAGAAAAGGACTAAATTTGTTCATCGATCAAAAGATTTGTAATAACAAGTGAAATCACCTTTCAAACAGCGCACAACTTTTGCAAGTCATTCAATATCAAATTAAAAAGCACTTAAAGAAATTATGGCAATCAATATGAAGAACTTCTTGAAAATTTTGGCGAAATGAATAAGTGTGACATCTAATTGCATTCATTTGGTGCACAAAACACTCTGTCATGAATAAGGTAGATAAATTGACTGATTCAAAAAGAAATATGAGGCGGAAACCGTTTTCGAGAGATTAAATCTTCTTGAAATATTTGATGTTGAAAAAGACGCTCAACCCGAACACACAGAAACTTACCGAAATATTTGAAAAAAAAGAAAATGCAAAAAATAAAAAATAAATTAAAGCGAATTTGCTTTGAATCTGTCGCCACCGAGTTAAGTCGGAGTCGAAAAAAATAGTCTCGATAATATCATGTAGGCTGTTTGTCGAATGCAATAAAACGATTCTATGTGAATAACGTTCGACAGGTTGAATATGTATAAAGACACATTTTTATGGAGAAACACAATCATGGCTATATGAAATGTAATTTAATGTAACTTACTATGTTTTAAAATGATTGTCTATGTACTGTTTTATCTTTTCTGATTTAACTTTTTGTCAGAAAATTTTCAGTTATAAGAGAAAGAAAATGTGTTCAGATCTAAAACAATTCGTTAGCACAGGCAAATAAGGCCTCAGCGCCACCATTACTGTATACTGCCATCACTAATGCGATATTTACCACAACACCGTGCCAATTTGGTTGTTCCTAATCCCCGTGCCGTACCCGTACCGTACATCCGTAACTACCTACATCTATGACATCAAAATACTTCAGAAACACATAAAAATCCGCTTCCGCTTATTAAGATCTGCCGTTTGATAATTTGATATATCTTTAGGTCACATGCTCAAATCATTGACGTCTAAACACTGAAAAGCGTTCCCGTAGAGAAGTCTTTAACCTGCACCTTTCAAACTTAGTTGAGTGATTGGACAAATGGAGTAGATAACCCTTATTGCTTTCAAGATCAATATGTTAAAGGTTAAGGATGCAGCAGCCGAATTGATTCCTCTCTGTTTCTTCCTTTAAGAGTACAAAAAAAAAAAACGGTTTCTTCAGTCACACTTTCAGCGAGCGTATTCCAGATTTTCCTCAGGTGAGCGACCTAGAGCCATTTGATCCTCATGTTTACTATCTTTGCCTTAAGCTGTGGACAAAAACAGAGTACTGTCAAAGATTTTGGCTGAATATATATCCTTATTGGAAATACAAACTGGTTACGTATTTCGTACCGGCCTGCGTTCTATAAATGCCTGCCACACCCCACATCTTTGTAATTTAATTCAAGCCAAATCTAATATAGTGACCTACAAATTTTCTTTTAGTTTTAAATTAGGTAGACAAATGCTTACATTTCAAATTGATACTAGTCATTGTACTTTTATGAAATTCATGGTAGGAGTATGGCAATTTTGAAAAGTGTTCAAAATAGCATCATATCTCCGGACAAATAAAACTTAAACAGTGCTGGTAACCTAGTATTTTTATTTCATTTTTCAATACATCATAACACGATCTTGTTATACAGAACATTTCATCAAAATCTGTTATTGCGAAAAAAATGACGAAACTGCCGCGAGCGTCTTTAACTTTAATGTTTGCCTGTGTAAGCATTATACATATTTAGACCATTTGCAGGCTCTACAATGTTCATAAAATGTGTCTATGCATAGGAATGTAGTTTGAATACAGACATATATCAAAATACGTAAACATTCGCATCAGGAGAAAAGCTCTTCGCACAATAATTCACAGAATATCGAAACACAACTACAATTAGCCTGTAGTAAAAGTGTTTCTACACGGCACTACATTCTCCGATTTTCACAATAAGTTACATCAGTAAAAACATAAGAAAGAATGATGATCCTTACAATTTTAAAAAGTGACAGCTGCACCACGGTAATCTCGACAGCTCATCTCCTTATCACCTTTTTTTTGGTAGTGGCGCTAGGGTTTAGTAGACGTGAAATTTGTCATTCATTTTTGTAGTTTATAAAATTTGACAGCATTGGGTAAGTTTAACGTTGTTCGTTACTGAACATACCTACATTTTTGTTCCCTATAACAATAGTTCGATATGTAACTTCAAAACATTTACTCTTAAATACTTGGTGAGGCCAGGCTAGCTGGACCAATTTTCATATATTTTTTGTATGATTTTGCAGAGGTTTGTATCAGCAAAATGAAGGACACTCCTTTACATTCATTTTACATTATATAACGCAATACAGAAAACGGTACAGTACTTTAATTTCTTAAATGGAAACTGTTTTGTACAGTACACCTCTTGTTTTTCTGAACTTGCTCCAGCACTAGGTAAATTGAAATACTGTCTAGGGCAAGCTTAAACATTAATATCCCTAAATAAATATACATTAGAAATCATTTAATTTTTGTGCGTTATTTGTCACCTGGTATTGTCATAACTTATTGAAAATTTCGAAGGTCAACAAAGTTATAGACATGCAAGTGGTGTACATGATGCTGTTGTGTTTTCCTTTGATATGACGTTAAAACGTTATACAATGTTTATTCCAACTTGACAATACTTCCGACATCAGTATAACCATGACACATCACCGGGACAAAATGTATATGCAAAATGTACATAGTTAACTACACTTTCTGATTATCTAGTTCTTACTTACGAAGAATGTTCAAACGCGGCAATAAAATGTATAGGACTGAAAATTCTATTAAATGGAACTGTAGAGGCAGTTGCAGGTTTGCAAACAAAATCAGAGGGGAACTACTATAACACATATTTCTGCATAGTTCAAGTAATGTAAAATATTTTATTATTTCTGCTTGCCCAGTGCCCCAAGTAGCCCCGGTCGCCCGTATCACATTAGTTTGAAACTAGAAAGGCATATCTCGAACGATGTGCAACTAAGCTCAATAGAAACCAGACTGCCAAACTGTATAATCTCTTTGATTAAAGTAACTGTGTATACATGTCTTACTATTTCAGAACAGAAGGAAGTGCATAAAAGCAATCCAGAAAAATAACGTCGACTTCTTGACCTTTGTCGTAGTCATATTTATTTACTCATTGGTTTCTGTTCTGTTCGCTTCTTGGGCGAACTTTATGGAGTGGTATCATATGCTTCTGATTGAGATAGCAGTAGCCATCGTAATGGTTGTGGGTGTAATGATTTGTTGTTTCAATTGTAGAGGAAAGCAAGGTAATTTTCTTTTGCATACATACGTCTGGGTTTTTGTTACAACAGTAATTTTTTAAAATATGAACGTTATTACATACCTATCATACCTAATACAATTATGATCATTTAATTCTCAATATATTAGGGATGTATAGAAGCGTATATGGTACACCCTGATGACGATATCATTTTTTCTATTTTGAAATGAGGTAAGACGACATGTGCACATATAACGAGTCATGCTGTCAAAAGAGAACTAAACTTGCCGCACTAGTTACACGACTGACTTTATTACATAAACTAAACGACAAAATCACATATTGTAGATGCCTACTTATACTTATATAACAAGGCAACATAAACTTTGTCTACAAAGAGTGTTTATCTATGTTTGTTTACAAACGTTTCAAGCTTTTCAACATAAAACTTCCCAACATGACCAGAAATACTAGTCATTTGAACATGCAGCATCACGCCATTTGATGGTTGGTATTTAGAGTCATTCGTCGGAGTTGGGCGATAGTGGATGTCTGCTAAAAGTGCGATATTGTAATCAAACTTGGTATACACTTAGCTTTCTAGGAGGTACAGACATGCGTTCTGGTTGTTGGGGTCGTGGTTAATGTCACCATTATAAACAAGAACTGCGTTTGAGAAACACACCTGATCTTGTTTGTACACAAGGATGTTTATATAAAAAATTAAAAAAGTAAAAGTATGTCAACATTTCTAACTCAAATTATTATTTGCGACTTTGTTTCAACAGGACGAAACGAATTGGATGAAGTTACTTGCAAGAAGAAAAATGGTAAGATTTCTACAATAAACTCTTGTATCAAATGCGATGAAGTTGACTCACCTTTCTTACTTGGTACAGAAGGTAAATAGAATAAAATAGGGTTATTATAACAGTAGCTTGATCTGGGATGCAGTATTCGGGTCGTGTGGATTTTGCCAGATCCGACCTTGCAAAATACACGAGAGCCGAATACATTCCCAGATCTAGCTACTGTTATAATGACCCTTTTATTATATACCTTTACCATTTTGATGCTTGTTTTGTTCTTCAACGAAATCTCCAATATTTATCGAAATTAAATGGAACTTAATGTAGTTTTTATGTGCGCTATTTATAGAAATGTGCCGGGTCATGCATATTAATGAAAATAGTCCGGCAGCATACAATACGGAAAGTACAATACGGAATTTAAAAGTACAATACGGATTTTTTGTCTGTCGGTTCATATTTAATTGTGAAATACAAGATGTTTTGTTACAGAATTTATACAGGTATATAATAAATACTTATAATGTATGTCTTAATCAGAGTTGTATGTTTCGATTTTTTGTGTAATTGGTATAGTAACTGCTTAGTCAGTTTTTCAGCTTGATCATTTCGGCTGGGGTGTTTCATACTTCCGCTTTCATAGCTTTGGGTATCAAGCCTGATACTAAACTAAACGACAAAATCACATATTGTAGATGCCTACTTATACTTATATAACAAGGCAACATAAACTTTGTCTTCAAAGAGTGTTTATCTATGTTTGTTTACAAACGTTTCAAGCTTTTCAACATAAAACTTCCCAACATGACCAGAAATACTAGTCATTTGAACATGCAGCATCACGCCATTTGATGGTTGGTATTTAGAGTCATTCGTCGGAGTTGGGCGATATTGGATGTCTGCTAAAAGTGCGATATTGTAATCAAACTTGGTATATACATAGCTTTCTAGGAGGTACAGACATGCGTTCTGGTTGTTGGGGTCGTGGTCAATGTCACCATTATAAACAAGAACTGCGTTTGAGAAACACACCTGATCTTGTTTGTACACAAGGATGTTTATATAAAAAATTAAAAAAGTAAAAAATATGTCAACATTTCTAACTCAAATTATTATTTGCGACTTTGTTTCAACAGGACGAAACGAATTGGATGAAGTTACTTGCAAGAAGAAAAATGGTAAGATTTCTACAATAAACTCTTGTATCAAATGCGATGAAGCTGACTCACCTTTCTTACTTGGTACAGAAGGTAAATAGAATAAAATAGGGTTATTATAACAGTAGCTTGATCTTGGATGCAGTATTCGGGTCGTGTGTATTTTGCCAGATCGGATCTCCCGAGGCGCGCAAGCGCCGAGTGTGATCCGACCTTGCAAAATACACGAGAGCCGAATACAGTCCCAGATCTAGCTACTGTTATAATGACCCTTTTATTATATACCTTTACCATTTTGATGCTTGTTTTGTTCTTCAACGAAATCTTCAATGTTTATCGAAATTAAATTAGTGAAGTTTTTATGTGCGCTATTTATAGAAATGTGCCGTGTCATGCATATTAATGAAAATAGTCCGGCAGCATACAATACGGAATTTAAAAGTACAATACGGATTTTTTGTCTGTCTGTTCATATTTAATTGTGAAATACAATCCGATTTTTTACAGAATTTATATAGGTATATAATAAATACTTATATTGTATGTCTTTGGGTATATTGAATTAGTTTGAATTCTGTGTGGAAAATTTGGCAATAATATTGATTGTATTTAAGTTTGACCAGGACAGGACTTGGAAAATTCATGTATATGATAATAGGATTTTACTAATAGTTTACATTTTCTGGGTGTTTTAATTGTTACATGGCGGTCATGGTTTTTATACATCCAGATAATTTAGACAGTCTTGGTAGAAGGTCACAGAATGACCATTTGTGTGAGATTATATAAAAGTCGGACTTCAGGAACTGACTCAAGATGAAGTGAAAACACTCATCAATGAATTGAATACTACGTCTTTAGAGCTAGATATTATGCCAACACGTATTCTGAAATCATATGTAGATGAAACTCTCCCTAGTATCACTAAATTGGTGAATATCTCACTACAACAAGGTGTTTTTCCTGTGAAATACAAACAAGCAGTTGTTAGACCTTTGCTCAAAAAGCAGGTCAGGAACTGGAGCCTCCAATTATTGTCCTGTGAGTAATTTATAATTTCTATCAAAACTTATTGAGAAAGCTGTTCTTTACAGATTAAACAAACATTTAAATCAAAACAGTCTTTTGCCTAAGAACCAGTCTGCATATAGGAAATACCTCTCATCTGAATCTGCGCTGATTCGTTTGTTAAATGTTCTTCTAAGTTGTATGGAGAAAAAGGAAGTCACGGCCCTTATTGCAATTGACTTAAGTGCGGCATTTGACACTGTCGACCACAACATTTTTATAGATGCCCTTGACACAGTATGGTGTCTGTGAAACAGCTCTTCAATGGGTAGACTCCTACTTAAGGACTCGTATTTGTAAGATTAATATCAACAATGTGTATTCATCAGACGGCCATCTTGATTGCAGTGTGCCCCAAGGCAGTTGCCTTGGTCAGTGGTTGTATCTCACCTATGCTGGAACTCTTTTTGGTGTCATTTCAAAATCCATATCAGTCTACGGTTTTGTTGATGATCATATAGCAAATAAAAGCTTTCGTCCTACATCTGTTTCCATAGAATCACAAGCGATCGGAGACCTTGAACGGTGCGCAGTTATAATCAATGACTGGATGAATAGAAACAAACTGAAAATGAACACTTCAAAAACTGAATTTATTACGTTTGGTAGCAGACCTCAATTGAACAAATGTTTTACGAATTCGTTTAACATTGTTTGTGATGATATCAAACGAGAAAGCACAATTATATATCTCGGTGCATTTCTTGACGAAACCTTGAACTTTAAAGATCATGTAAACCGCAAATGTCATACAGCCAATGCTGTTCCATACAACAAGTGCAAAACATTCAATGATAGAGGTTTCTGTACTATTAGTCAAAAACTGTGGAATGAGCTGCCATTAGAACTATGCAAAAGTAAATCACTTGGCACATTAAAAAAATCACTGTATTTCAGAGACATTGTGTCATTGTTTTACATTTTTTGATATCTGTTTTATATGCGATAGCAGAAGGTGGTAGTTTATAATTTTTTGTAAAAGGTTTTACATTTCAACATTTATATTTTCAAGGTTTGTTGAATTAAGGTATTTGACCCCTAATAGTTATGTTTAAAAATGGCATTTGCTTAGTATATTCTTTAAGTTGACCGTGTTTCGCACTGTGTTAATTTTTAAACAACTTTTACCGTGCCGTTTTTTTTTATAAATTTTGTATAATTTATGGTATGTCAAGTAGAGACCAATCTCAAAGTGATGGCCACTATCTAAAACGTTTGCAGAGATTAATTGTGATAAAAGAAACATCAGACTATTGGTAAACAATTGTAAAACACAAATAAAACTGTCAATATTTTTTTTTCTAGGGTGCCTCAAGTAAACGGATTTACTGAGACAGAATATTAACTCCAACACTGAAAAATTAAGATCGACTCTTCTGGGATTGTTTTAAATTTTGCTCACTGAATTCAAAAATAACCTTGGGGCAGAAGTAAAACCTACCTACATTTCTTCCACAATATGTACTCTAAAGAGTAAAGGCAAAATAGAGAACTTTTACAGCATGTAACTCAGTATTTTTCAAGCTGTCTAACTCTGCCCCCTTCTGTTTCAGAGGTAAATTCACTTTGAACTGCAAAAAATCGCTCATCAAGTGAAACATTTTCAGTTTTGTACAATAAATGAATAATATGTCTTGAAAAAAGTAAAAACTTACTAGAAAAAAATTGGTCCCAGTGGGGCTTGAACTCGAAGTAGGTTTATGGTGGGAATTGAATACTCTTCAAAAAGGAGGTACTCTATTACAGGTCTAATACTTTAAACAGGCTCTATGGATACGGTAGTGTGTAGTATTTCGTTTTTCAAATGATCTGTGATGACACTATTAACCAGGGGTTTGAACCTCTATATGCAGTCCGCCTGGGCGTACTATGTAAGGCTTTAAGCACTGGTATTCGCAGTAGGGGTAAAATAACCTCAGGGGGAACGGTGCGGTCATGACCTTTTGTTTCAATAAGGTTATGCTTGTTATTATGATTATTATTATTGTCGTTATTATTATTAATATTATTATTATTATTATTATTATGTACAACGGCATTGAATATGTCATTGTATAGTATAATCAAATTATTCAGTTTCAGTTTATGATAGTTAGAATTTACAAACACTACTTAGCACCCTTTCAATATGTTATGCTGATAAGATACAAGTAAGATAACACCGACACAACTTGTGATAAATAATTCATTTACCTGTCTTCAGAAACTGTCTTTACTTATTGTGTGAGAAACTGGAAATGTTTGATACTTTATGTGTGTAACATGCAAATCGAAACTCGTTCACTTTTAGGTCAGCTCGAGATCTGACTCTTCAGAAGATCCTGTAGCATGTTTTGCGTCAATGATGAAGTCTCATTAAGTCTTTTTTTTAAATTACTTGGCATAAATATTTACCATAATGAGACAATGTGTCATGTGCAAGACCTAGAACCCTAGCTCCTAGGTCAATGTCACACTTAGAAGTCAAAGGTTAACAGCGTTTGTTTCGTGGCCAGTTCATACCTCTGCAATTCATCAAGAGATTTTGAAATAACTTTGCATAAATGTTCCCCATAACGAGACGACGTGTCAAGTGCAAGATCTAGACCCCTAGCTCTAAGGTCAATGTCACACTTAGAGGTTAAAGGTTAACATGGTCTGTTTCCTGTCCGGTCTATAATTCTACTATCGATGAAAGGATTTTAAAATTACTTGGCATAAATGTACCCTATATTAAGATGATGTGTCACGCGCAAGACTCGGACCCCTAGCTCCGAGGTCAATGTACACTTAGAAATCAAATGTTAATATGGTCTGTTTCTTGTCCGGTCAGCAAGGGATTTTGAAATAACTTGGCACAAATGTTCCCTATAATAAGTTGATGTCTCATGCGCAAGACCCATACCACTAGCTCCAAGGTCAAGGTTACGTTTAGAGAAAAAAAAATTTTTGTCTGGTCACAAATTGATTCAATTCATACCTATACAATATTGGCATATTTTGTGCAGACAACTGTAGCATTCTTTGGCACATCTCGGGGACATTTGTCACTTATAGCTCTTGTTATTTCATGTTTTGACTAGGTTTACCCATTTTATAGTTTCTTTCCAATGAAAAACAGAAATATTTGGTAATTTTCACTGTGAAAATACCAAATATATTTCACTCTTTTACTAACATTTCGATAATGTAATGTTGTTTATTATTTTGCCAGAAACGTTGAAGGCGCTACCGAATAAAAGTAGAAAAATGACTGAGATTGCAGTTTTTTATAATTCCAAAATATATATACCTAAAACCTTCTACATACTATGATGTCATTAATGTTCTAGGAGGCTGATTCTCTTTGATTTCGTTGTTATCGAAAGAATCATTCAATGAAAATAAAATCCGACGAACAAGTAAGTTTCTATTTATCATAAGTTCAAAATTTGGAATCCGTGAATTAATATCTCCACGAAATAGCCGTTTCAACCAAAAATTCAAAGCCTTGAGAGTTTGGTGGTTGCGGGTTATGGTAGATTTCTTTTCTGTTTAAATGCCAATACATCTATGAGACACAAATACAAATGTGCCTCATATCTAAGATGAACTCTACCTGACCCCTGACATGAACATATCTAAATTGCCAATGATGTAACCAAGGGCTTACCTTATCATTGATAGATCTTGTATAATCTAAATGGTCAGTGTGAATGGATACAGGTTGAATAAGAACTGCTTCATCGCTGATAATTCATCCGCATTGTTGATGAATGGGACTATTCTGTGTAGCACAGGGGACATCCTTTGGATGTGATTAGGAATCAAATAAAGATGCTATATGATTGTCAGAAATACACTTGTAACTTTGGTAGCGGGGTAAACCCGCAACCAAAAACAATAATTTTTTACCTACAAAATAAAATGATTTTTCAGTAGACAGGATTTGTTCTGTTCTGTGTGTATATACGCGCCATAAAAAGTTAATAGAACTACTCATGTTAGCACTCAGTTTTTCTGAATACTTCCAAAAGTAAAAAAGGGCTGGATCATTATTCCTTATTTCAAATAAAGAAGGTAAAAACTTAACTTAAAACATCAACATTGAAACATTCTGGAACAATACAGATCTTCTGTAATTCGTCTTGGGAATATGATGAACCTCTGGTGGATGCAAATGAAGATAAACATGTAAGATCAAAATAAATAATGAAATAAGGAATAGAAAATTCCGCAAATGAAATGAGTTACAAGTCATGAAAACTCCTTTAATCAAATACGGACACGGCAATTAAATAATTGCAAAAAAATACTAGCAAAAGGTCAGAGAATAGGCTGAAAAGAGGCATTATGTTAATAACTAGACAAGACTTTAATGTCGAATGAATAAGCAATATTTGGAATGAAATTCACTAACATCTATTAAAAAAATAGGAATATTACTGTCATAAAATCTTTAATAACTACATGAGACTGGTTTGCCAATATTTCTCAAAAGAGGGGAACACAATTTATCATAAAAGTTGAGCATGTATCAGACAAGGAGCTCAATTTTAATGGGCCTAGATGGTCACATTCAGCACCGCTAGCTGAGCGACTACTAACAAATGTTGATATGGACGTACCGACGACGGTTTTGCCGGTAGTGGGGAATGGCCACCCTATAGGACTGGGTCCATATTCATGAACGTTTAAATTGAAACAAATCTTGAATTTTCTAGCAGGTTCATACCTATGTACTTTTGCTGAGCGTTCTGATTATTCAGAATTATCTAAAAAGCGTTTCAATGGTTTACTATCTTCTGCACTATATGTTTGGTTATTTATAAGAATATCTTGCAAAAATCTTTTGTCAACATGTTTGTTAGCAACTTTCAGATTACTCACTTTCATGGATTTTTGAAAGAAAGAAATGTTCGCCTAAAATGTGTAGGTTAGTCATTTTAATGATGGTCTTAGACCTTGGTTTTTTCGAATGTCGATCTACTACATGGACTTTTTGAATGTCGATTTACGACCTGAATGTGTTTTATTGTTGATCTATGATTGCAGGCCTTGGTCTGAAGTTTATTTTGATTTACGAGCTGAACAATTCCGAGTATCGATCTACGACCTAGGTTTTTATGTTAACTTGAGATTGCAGACCTGAGTCTCCATTGAATATCGATCTACGATCTGAACAATTTTAAAAATAGATTTTTTAAAGTTGATCTGAGATTGCAGACCTGGGTCTACTACGATTTAAAACTTGGGTTTCATCGAGTATCGATCTACGAGTACACACCTAGGTCTACATTGAATATCTATATACGGCCACAAGTATTCTGAAAATTGATCTACGATTGCAGACTGCGTCTACATTGAATGCCAAACTACGACCTAAACAATTTTTAAATTGAATGTCGATCTACGATTGTCGATCTCATAGACAATTTTACACAACTTATTAAATTTTGTATATTCAGAACACCTCAAATAAACTTAAATACGATCACTAGTCATAGTAAAGAATGACATGAATAACCGAGAAGATTCACATTTACAGACAAAAGGTAGATTTACCTCCAAAATCAAGATTTTACTTTTTATCATTTTTAGAAACCAAAATATGCTACAAAACTTGTTTTGTCGCTTCAATGAGACTAAACAGACCAGTCTGCAAAATATTAGGCTTTGTGCCACTACACTGACAAATTTAATTCATGAGATTTAACGCAAACAAAGAAAATCTCCAGCACATGAACTTTTGTTTCAAATTTCTGACCATTTGTTACAGCGGACCATTTCTCTCATTCAGTTGTACAGCATACCACTGTACGTCCTCCTCCTGATGTCATAGGAAACATGTTTTTAATTTTATTCATTTTTGTCCCATACGAGAGAGTACGACTTTTTGTTGTTTTATGCAGTGTTTGCCCTTGTTAAGTTTAATAGCTGGTATTCATATTATATAATTTCCTTTTTTACGTTTTAGATTCGACAAGTTCCTGTTGTATCAACGTCCAAAAAGATGAAGAGGAGTGTGGCGAATCTATGCGTTTGTTAAAAGAAGTACAAACTTGAATGTCGAACCAAATACGTGTCATCTTTACCTTGTATAACAGCCGATAGGTGTTTGTTTGTCTGTATATTTTAATCACTAACATAATTGATGTATGCTATGTGTACTATGTTATGAAGTATTTTCCTTTTTCACACAATATGTAATCAGATTTTTATTGGTCTAGAGTTTCTTGTAAATAAAATCAAGAGTTCTCTTTTCTATTCGTCTTATATATATCCAGAATTTAACATTTTACATCATCTCTTAAAGATCAATATCTTCCTCATTTCCACATTTAAGTTAACCACTCATACTGTTATTATTTATTTTTCAGTACAAGCATGTCATTTTTCAACTAATTCCAGTTATGTAACAACGATCAATTTCAGTTAAATCATATTTCATTACTATATACACGTAAACAGTGTACATAGAAAAACATTCGAAGTGACAAAAGCAAATGAATTGGGCCAAAATTTGTTCAACAATAGCACTTGACCCTCCCCAGATACTAGTACTGCCTTGTCCCCCGCAAGTAACAGACATATTTTCCTTCTACGAATAAGAAGGAAGGAAGAATGATTTAAGAGAAATTGTTTTATGTCAGTTCGTCGGGATGGCAAGGGGCAGTGCTATAGCTATTGCGTGACTTTTAAATACCATCGTGGCACTATGACACAATGTTTTTAGTTTCTGTATTTTTTCTATTTTTTAAACCAATCACATGCCAGACATTTTCAAAGTTTTCAAAGTGGGGATGGTACACGATTTAATGTGTCTGCAGACGTTCATACACAAAGCTAACGTGTTTTATCGCTATCCTTGCATAAAGAAAACATGACACGAAGACTAAATGCATGGCATTGTTTTCATAGGAGATGACTACGATTCAGGTTATATGTTATAGCGTCAAACGGCATAGCGGCGCACTGAAAAAGAAACCAACAGAAAACAGGCATCTGTTTGAAGGATGCCGTCAAAGATGTACATAAAAATCCTTGATAACGTGTAAGATTCGAAATAATATATCCCAAACAATGGTTTGTCGTTGAATAAAATCATTGTTTGGAGTTTAAATGCTTCGCCCTCGTGATATAATAATACGCATCTCAAGGACAAACAATTATTTTATTCAAGAGCAAATCACTGTCTGAGATGACGTAATAAATGTGACGTCAGAAAAATGAATATATATATATTTTTTTTTTCAGCCTTCTTTGTTTAATAGGAAAACAAATTTAGTCATGTTAGAATTTTTAATTACAATACTATTGTTCATGGAAACGGTCAAGATGTTTTAAATATCCATAACTGGGTCGCACAAATCAACAACATCGTTATTTCCAACATGGCATTGACAATATCTTTGCATATCACTTAAAAATTCTGTAAACAATAGCCCAATTTATAGAGTAATATTTTTACATTCGAGTTATTTTAGTACAAACAGTTGGTATCTTTTTAAATGCTGCTGTAAAAGAAAAATGAAGCATTGCCTTTATCCTCTGTATTTGTTTGACAGAATTCAGTCATTTAAACCTTTTAGACGTTTCTGCTTTTAATACTTACTAGAACAGTCAAAAATCGGGAATTTAATAACCGTAAATACTCTTTTTGGAAAGAGAGCTGGATGTTTGCCAAAGAAATCTTCATGAGTCTTAAAATTGCTTATTGTTGAAATAAATGAACAACCAGTATGTTTACATGACACTGTCATGGTTTCGTACAACAGTAACAGCTGGCCTGATGGAGGCTGTTATGTACTACCTGCAAACTGGACAGACATTAGCAGCTTTTAACCAAGCAAGAATACACGACTTGCAGTAAATACGAGAGCAGCGTGTGAGACACTGCACTGAAATATTTCAGCTGTTTGTTTTTTCATTTGTTTTTTTTTTTTTATTTACCTTTTCAATATCAATATTTCGTAGTTAAATTGTTCGTCAGAAGTGCTTCCTACATCTTAACAATGGAGTCTTTTATCTGCTGAAGAACTGGCTGAAGCTATTTTAGGTACATCTTCGCCTGTCTCGGTTTCTGAGGCAGTATCAGTGTCTTATTCTGAAGTGACTTTCCTTTTCATACATTCAGGCTTTTATTTACGTCCGATCTGAGATCTAGTTAAATAAAAGCACAGTTTCGGAAAAGTTCCGGAAATGTTTTCATGATTTTGAATACTTTGTCTGGATTTATAAAATCTAAGTCTACATTTTGAGCAGATTGATTTTGGATTAATATGATCATTGTCTTTACTGACTAAATTTCAAGAATAGCTTTTATCTCTTCTGCATGTGACTGTTTAGAAAAATTCTTCTGTTGTTTTTTTTATTTTGCAAATGTACTTCCACATGAATGGAAGTTACTTCTTCAATTTTGTCTCGTATGTTGTAGGTTTCTGTCATAACAGTTTTTCTCTAGACATTTGAATTTTTCCTTTTAGTTCTTCATTTTCACGACTGAGTTCTTCATTTTCTCGACGAAGAACTTTATTTTCATTTTCTAAAAGTTTACATTTCTCAGCATGTTACACTCTTACATCACAAGTTACCTTATTGCATGAAGAAGTGGGTGACGATTGGAAGTTATAATCTCCTTTATTGAGATCTATGTATTTCTGTCACATTGGATCAGAAGGTTCAGACAAAGAGAGCGAACTTGATGCAAACAACTTGTGAATGAGCTTTAGGCGGGCTAGAAGCAAATAGGTCCTGTGATAAATGAATGGGTGAAGCTTCCTCAACATTCAGCTGTAATCACAAGTTAGAGATATACATATACCAAACAATTATAAGGGCTATAAATAGACTTGATTCTGGTCACGGACTCTCCCCACAAATAAACATGGTCGATAGGTCGGAGGTTTTTTATGCCCCCGAAGGGAGGCATATTAGTTTTCAACTGTCCGTTCGTTAGTTTATTCGTTCGTCACAACGTTAACTGTTTGCATGAAGGTACTTTACTCGTGAACCACTGCACCCAGGACCTTCAGACTTCACATGCTGATAGTACTTATTGAGTAAACCACTCCTACTGACTTTGGGATCACCGGGTCAAAGGTCAAGGTCTCAGGGGCCAACGTTAACTTTTTGCATGAAGGCACTTTACTCGCGAACCACTGGACTCAGGACCTTCAAATTTCACATGCTGATAGTACTTGTTAAGTACAGCACTCCTACTGACTTTGGGGTCACCAGGTCAAAGGTCAAGGTCACAGGGGCCAACGTTAACTTTTTGCATGAAGGCACTTTACTCGCGAACCACTTCACCCAGCAACTTTAATCTTCAAATGCTGATAGTACTTATTGAGTACACCACCCTGACTGACTTTGGGGTCACCAGGTCAAAGGTCAAGGTCACAGGGGCCAACGTTAACTTTTTGCATGAAGGCACTTTACTCGCAAACCACTTCACCCAGGACCTTCAAACTTCACTTGCTGATAGTACTGATTGAGTACACCACTTCTACTGACATTTTTGGGGTCACCAGGTCAAAGGTCAAGGTCATAGGGGCCAACATGAACTTTTTGCATGAAGGCACTTTACTCGCGAACCACTTCACCCAGGACCTTCAAACTTTACATGCTGATAGTATTTTATGAGTACACCAACCCTACTGACTTTGGGGTCACCAGGTCAAAGGTCAAGGTCACATGGGCCAACGTTAACTTTTGCATGAAGGCACTTTACATGCGAACCACTTCACCCGGGACCTTCAATCTTCACATGCTGATAGTACTTATTGAGTTCACCACCCCTACTGACTTTCTGGTTACCAGGTTAAAGGTCAAGGTGCTGCGGGGGCATTTGCGGGGGCATTTGCCACCATTAGTGACAGCTCTTGTTAATATTTTATTTTTACATTGAAATTATATTGCCCGTTATGTCTATCATGGTGAAATGACAGAAACTATTATCAATAAAGTCAATAATAAGCGAACTGATAACGAAAAATGATTTGTTTCATTGTTTGGACATGTATTTACACTTCCTTTTAATAAATTAAGATATTCAATTTTCAAACTTCTAAAACCACCTTGGGTTGGCACCAAACAATTAGGGTCGGTCGGGTGACCCGAAAGTCTGTCTTTTTTTTGGCCTAAGTTAAAATGATCTAATAAATTTCAGTTTATACTCTAAGACATTTTGGCATCTTTGTTACTGGTAAAATTTTCTTTTCCAGAGATAACATTTGAACATGCTTGCACCGGAATAGAACGACTGTAGATGTACTGCAAACATTGACTTTGGTCAGGCTAGGAAATTCATTTTATAGATATCCTAACCAGGACCTTACATGTCAGATCATTTCAACTTTGCAAGTTCATATTCATGCTATACTAATATTATTATTATTATTATTATTATTATTAAGCAAGCTTACATGATTATGAAAAGAAAGCAATCTAGCATACCCATAACCTTTTAGAGCAGTTGGCGATAATATATAATAGCATGCCCACCACAAGCATCGTACAATTGTACCTTTTGTCGTTTTATTTTCTTATTTGTATTGTTTTATTTATATTTAGAAAACATACAAACATTTACCATTGCCAGTTCCACAAGGGTTTCGACCATAAAACAATATACAAATGCACGTTTATTTTAAGGTGTATAAATTATCTAAAGTTTTCGTAAGGTACAGTTATGAAAAAGTAGGTTGTCATCGGTCTTTAATAGCTGTCTCGCTTCACCACCAGACACCTCAATATTTATAAGGCTACCAAACTCAGTTCAACAGTAAAATTATGATGTTACATAAGTTTCAGATTCCTACCATTTTTTCCTGTGCCAGTCTCACTAGCTTCAGAGACTCAAGAGGCGTGGTTTTCTGCTAAAAATAAACAAGGCGGTCATAATGACCCTATACCACTCATTTGAATACCATACTAATAATGGTGTACAAAATTGCTGTAGGTATGAAAATATGTTTTGTTTCAACACAGGCGAGCAGGTCTGTAGGTAAATCGCTACATATCAGTGATTCAACTGTCATTGCTTTAGTGTAAAATAGCAGTCAATACAGAAAGCCATTGTTAGGTAGTCAGGCGAACAGAGGTTACAATGTAACATAGGCGAGGGGAATCCCCTTAAAATGCATAGAAAATTAGGGGCGTCCCGCACCCCCCCCCCCCACCCCCATCCCCATGGAATTAGTTGGACCCACCCGTTCTTGGAAATATCCGGACTTCTCCTGCGACTAGTATAAAAAAAAAGACAGAAAAATGTGTAAAAAAGGGGAAAAATACGAAAGTTTTGCGTGTAAACCAGCGACTTTGACGACAGACACTAAAAACGCGGGCTGGAAACTACACAAGCGTACTCAAAACATAAAGTATACCGACTGATGTTTTTGGAAGAAGTGTCTTTGTTTTCAAATAATTGTTTAAATGCTATAAATTAAGCATCTTCTCATTTCTTTACTGAACCGATACTGTTTTTGCACTTTCTTAGGAAAGGACATCAAGTTACCATGCATTGGACACTGTAGTTACCTGATATCGACCTGTGGACTAGAACGGGTTACCTGATATCGACTTTTGGACTGGAACGGGTAGTTCAACTTTCGAATCGGCATGCGGTACGCTTGATTGACTAATATATATCGTATTCTTGACCGATATTTAATATACGCGCTTTCTTTCATAATTTATTCATAGACACAGGAACAAGCAAGTTTGTTAGTGCAGGATTATCTGTCTGTGCATATCCTATCTGAATTACTTTCATACATTTAGGAGATGCATTTAGATGTATTTAAAACAATAAATAGCAAATTTGCAAATTAATAACAATATACGAAACTTTATGTTTTAAGATAGACAAATTGCAACTAAATTTCTTCGGGCTTTCTTTCAACTTTACCATCGCAATAGAGAGGTTCGTTTTGTAAACAAACTATGTAAATCACTTGGCCTTATTTTAGTTTTTAAATTAAATAGTTCAAATATGTAATTTCTAAAGTTTTCTTGATGAAATCGGAACCTGGCTCAATTCATATAACAATGTTTGTTGCATTGTTTGTTTGTTTGTTTGTTTCTTTGTTTTCTGGGTTTTTAAATAAAAAAGTGGACAACTACAAGTAGCCCAAAACGACATAAAAATGTTGCAGGCCCGGTTTGATATTAGTCTTTTTATGGACGGTAAAACAAATGCAAGTAAGCCTATTTTCAACTTTATTTCACCTACAGAACTATGGTCAGTTAACTTTAACACTTTTATAGATTTTGCACCAGTACTCTCTTGGGTCTCCGCAAATGACTATATGACAAAAAAAACTGTAGTCACGCGATTGAAGTCGACCCCTGCCCTCTTTGGGTTTGAAATCCCGCCAAGAGTTAAGAGTTAAAAAGTTTTTCATCGAGCAGGCTTACGAAAGCTCGATAGTTTACCAAGGTGCCAGCCCGTGATAAAATAATACCCGGCGGGGTGCCTAGGGTCTTCCTCTACCATTAAAAGCCGGAAAGCCGCCACATAACCTATAAATGTGTTTATGTGACGTACGTTAAACCCAACAAAAGTGTAACTAATAACTCTGTATGACTCGAATGTGGAGGGCACTGTCATGTGTCAAATTGTTTAGGTGTACATACAGCGACCATGAGGATTGAAGTTGCGACCTCTTAATATAAGCTATTGTGCTCTGCTTTTTAAGCTAAGCAAGTGGGCTTACACAAAAACAATGAACTAATGTGGCTAATACACAAACAACTATAAAGAGTAGCAAATTTCCAACACTTTCTTTCGTAAATGTACCTCTGTATTCACACCATTTTCTCTATTTAAGTGTGGCTTAATAATAGGGAAATCATAAAACGGAAGTTTCCGCGTAATAATCAAGGTAATTGCTTGTATGAAACAATTTTGATTTTGTATACATATTTTATGTGTACCTCGCTGGCAAAGCACGAGCGCAGGTTGGTATTCAAATAATACTCTCCCAGTCAGGTTAGTATTTCGTTACCGACCTGCGCATGTCTCTTTAGGTTGATAAGCTAATAACAACCCCATCAAAACAAAGGAACCATGCGTAATTTGACTGAACAATCTATCAACGAAGATAATGACCTCTACTTTTCTATGACCTAGACCCCCCCCCCCCCCCCCCCCCCCCCCCCACCCACCCCACACACACACTTAGAAAATATTGTGTGAAATAATAATGATAATGATTCCAAATACAACACAGAAATTTAAATATGAAAACTATTATATAAATACTTAAATCTTTAGTCAGTATAATGTATACTTAAATCTTTACTCATTATAATTCATACTTTATTGATTATAATTATGATAGTAATTAAATATCCGAATGAGTAGTAAAGTAATTGTTTGTGCGAAAACAGTATAACCCCACTTGACCTATGACCCTTGGTCAGGACTGGTCAATGCCGGACAATTTAAAATCCACAGGTTTTAAACCCAGTAAAAACCTCTGATTTAACTAAAGATGATTTAAAATGAAGAAAACATATGTCTTTATTTAAAAATAGTTTCCACTTAAAAACTTTAAACACTACACCGAGAGACAAAATGTAGAATAAGTTTGGCCTAATATAACATACAGGAAGTAAAATATAATGTGGTTGAATTTAGACCACATTTATTTTCTGTTTAAATCACTCTTTTACTTCCTTGTTTTGTAATCCTTCTACATAGATAAAACAACTGTTAAAGACATTAGAAATGACACAAAATGTACACAGTACTAATAAATACATTAATAATTATCCATGAAACAAGAAAATTTCAAACTAAAAATAACACAGACCGGGACAACCAAATGCTAAATATAACAAATATAACAAGGTCAGGTTATTTAGAAATCTACCCCCCTTTAATAATTGAAATTAAAAAAAAAAAACAAGTAATATTTCCCTTTGATAACTGAAATTCATACAAATTTTAATTAATATTGGAAGAATAAAATTACTTTAGGAGCTGTTATTATTTAAAAACAAAAAGTAATTGAATAAATTATAACACATGAAAAATAAAATTATGATAATTTCAAAACCATAACATTATTATAATAAAGAATATACACTATATAAAACCGGTTTCAACTTTTATATCATTGAGTCAGTTGTGTTACGCTTAGTTCCGGAAGTTTATCTGACGTTTCCTGTCTGTTAAAGGTAGCTTGCAGTATGGTTTTTTGTACTGGGTCGTCTTGTCTTTTTAGGTTACAGCCTGCTGTTATGACATCATAAAGAATTCTTCCGTCAATGTTGTAATAGCACTGAATTGCCTTATTTCTTTTCTTGTCTCTAGTTTCGAAGGTTCGAGAGGCAACGAACATGGGGTTGAAGGTGATTCTGGCTGAAAACCCCCGGGGCAGGTTTAATGATTTGGGAAAAACCAGCTGTAGGGGTGAGCCTACAGATGAGGTCTCTTGGAAAGACTAAATGGTTCACCCCGGCTCGGGTGTGCATGTAATAAATTCTACCTGGCGTCGGGGTTAAAATAAATGTACGCAACACGGTTTTTGCACTTTATAACAACTATTAAACAAGTATTACAAGATTAAGTACAAACAACTGAAATCACTCAACCGTTGAGTATGCCATAGGTATATGCATAATTGAATATCATAATACTTTTATGTTATGAAAACCACTCAACCGTTTGAGTATGCCATAGGTATATGCATGATTGAATATCATAATACTTTTATGTTATGAAAACCACTCAACCGTTTGAGTATGCCATAGGCATATGCACGATTGAACATACGCTTTTGAGAGTAGTATGGAATATTCCCATTATATTAATTATTTCAGTTAAATAAAAACACAGTAATTAATAAAAACAAAGATTCACTCAAAAGTTTTTTTCCCCCATCATAAAATGCCAATTTCATGTAGAATCTGATGTAACCTATCCGTCAAAAGCGTAAAATTTATTTCTGTAGATGAATGAACTGTCATAAGGAGAATGTCAAACATTGTCCATTGTTTTAGATAAATTTTAATTTTTTTCTTATACATAGATATTGTTTTGTCCGATCCAATGTCAAAGTCCTGGGCTACTATATTTGTATTATTGGTAAATAACTAAGAAATTAATCAAAACCAGCATTCCCCCCACCTAAATATAAAATGCGATATTGGGCTTTTCCTCAGTTCATCTTTAAACCCGGCCCCCGATAATAAAATCTTAATATTATATATAAATTCCGGCTTTTTCGACTATAAACACACCTTTTAAAAGTAATCTGGTACAGCTATTTTATGTTTTTGGTTTATTTGTATAAAATCTTTATAATCTACGATATTTCCAGATCCTAACGAAATGCATTTAAATAGTTCAGGCCGGTCATATTTTCATATGTTAATGAAATCCAGGCACCCAGAGGGCCCAAAATACTTTTTCATTTTTATGTATTCATGAGGACTGTATTTAAACCTTTGGGATCTGTTTCATAAAAACTGTTAATTCAAAAAAAAACACTTCATGTTTTACTTTTTCTATTTCTTTTTCAATTTTTCTCTATCTTTTCTATCTTTCTTTTTAAATTTAAAAATTTAAATTTCAGCTAAATCATCAAGTCTTTTTGTTGTAGCACTTCAAAAGCAGATAAACTATCAACAACACCATTGTTCTAGCTAATTGTTTTTTTGTTTTAGAAAAGCATTTTTTACTTTTGTAATTTCTGGGTATTAGTAGAAATTTCTTGAGTATTAGCAGTAATTGATTCTCCTTGTTTAGTTTGATATTTCAACTACAGAGTTCAGATCTTTTTATTATTTTTTCAACTTTATTATTAAATTCGCCGATATCTTTTTCTAACATTTCTGTAAGTGTATTTAAATTTCCCGCGTACTTTAAATTGTGGCGTGTGTCAACAGTACTAATCAAGTTCCGAAGTTGTTTCTTAAAATTTTCTAGCTGATCATTAATTGTGTTAATTGCTTTAGCATTAGCAGTGATTGATTCTCCTTGTTTAACTGATTTTTCAACTACAAAGTCCAGTTCATTTTATGTTTTTCAATTTTAGCATTAAATTCTTAATATCTTCTTGAAATTTTTTTTGTAATTTACTTAAGTCTGCATACTTTAAATTATGACGGTTGTCCAACATACTAATCCAAATTCGAATTTGTTTTTTTAAAGCCCATCTATTTTAGAATTGAGCTCTTTTTTAAGGTTATCTAATGCGTGTCATGGTCATCACCTCTTTGTGAACCCTCCCTTTTTTTCCAGTTCAATTTATATTCTGCAAATTTATTTGAAAATGTATCGAGTAAATCTTGATTCCCTTTTGTCATTTTCAGTATTTAGTTATTTACTTCTTTTTTGATTTCTAACTGATCATATTTTGTAACTTTTTTCTCAGCTTAAATAATCTTGTCTTTTAGTTCTTCATGTTAATCATACTGTCCTTTAGTTCTTTATTTGACCATGAACTATAGCAATTTTTTTGCTTAAATACTTCTATTATTTGCTCATCTGTTGTGCCCAGATTTCTCTCTAAGTTCTTTTAATGTTTTATCTAAATTTTTCCATTTCTTTTTAAATTTTTTTCTTGGAGTGAAATTATTACTTCGTTATTCTTTTTAAAATCTTTTATTAATTCTTCAATATTCTTTACTTGTGCTTCTAGTGTCTATTTTATACTTTTAATATCTTCAAGATTATAGTCATCTATTACACTTTGAACTTTTTTATACATAAACCGCCCTTGAAACTGCATCGTTGGGTTTTATCTGGATCTCCCAGGTTGATTATTTCATTACCTCCCAATCTAATGCTCTTTCATTGTGTTATCAAGTTCCTTATTTTTGTGAAGATACGATTCCGTTTCCTTTTAAGTTTTTTGAATTGTTTTTTAGTAGCATAATCAACTTAAATCAATATCAAATTTAACTTTACTTATACGTCGGGTTCACTTATTTGTTCTATATTATTAAAAACTCCCTTTAAATATTTTACCAGTAAAGTTTTTTCTAAAAAATTTCCTTGGTTTGTCAATATATAAGAAATCATATTTTTGATTTGTTGCCATTAGCAAAAGATTAGGGTTAATATTTTGTTCATTACAAATCAAAATCTTTTTCTCGTTTACCTGGACTTTCAAATAAAATATAATGTAAACATTAATTCGGATATCTTTTGGTGTTTTATAGTAAGACGACTTAAATAAATAACACAACAGTTTTGTGACGTCCTTGAATAAAGATTTTGTTATTTCATTTTGAACCTTTTTATCTTCACATACAAATCATCAAATATTACTACTTTTTTTTTTCTGATTAAAGATTCTCACAAGGTTCAGTTTGGTTGGAATCGGCCGAATATTCAAGTATTTCATTTGGATCTACTTTAATTTTTTTTGCAATTTGGCTTAAGTGGTTAATTAAATCTTGATATTTAGATTGTTCTAAGTTTTTGGGCATATAGTAAAATTTTTATCATAATATATAAGAGGTTTTCGAAGTATATGCATTAGTGTATTTGTTTTTCCAGATCCAAAGATCCACATATTAACATTCTAAAACATGAATCTGGCATATAAGGATAATGCTGTTTAAAGTTATTAGATTTATCACTTTTTTACCATAATTTGGAATTTCCATTTATATATAATAATACATTATCTTACATTATATTACATTATTTTACATTATTTTACTTTTTATCTTACATTATCTTACGTTATTATATAAATGCAATCAAAACTTAATGAAATAAGATAAGAAAAAACTTAGTCGGGCAAAAGTTTAGAGCTCTTAGAGAAGAAATAATAAAGAGAAAAAATTAAGAAAGCTACAAATCGGGATATGTACACTGAAATTTTATAAGCCAATTACTGAAGGAATAGAAAGTCAAAAAGAAAAATTATAAAGTCGTTTAAAAGCTTTACTGGAATAAAACAACAATTAGAGTCACTTGGTGATGAAATGAAAGACATACAAACATATCAGGGTTTACCACAGATATTCCAAAAACCGCACCCAATTACAGGTCCCGGAGAAGTTGAAAAATCTAAAAGACAACAAGAATATATACCAGTAGATTGGGGAGATAAACCGTTAGATGGATACCAGAGATAAATTAAAAAAATTAGAAGATTATGGAAGAGAAAAGATGGGAATAACTGAAACAACTGATGATACAACTGAAGAATCAGAAGAATGGGAGCAAGACCAAAAGAATTTACAGTTAATTTTAATAAAGAATTGATTTAACACTTTTGGGTGAAAATATAATACACCACAAGAAGTGTTTTGAATTTTTCACAGCAAATCTAAAGATCCAGATAAAAAATGACTAGAGAAGAAGTAGAAAATATCATAGAAAAGGCATCAAAGGATATAAAAAATTGGGAAATGATTCTGGTTCAATAACTAAAAAGAAAAACAAAAAAAATTTCGATCTGAAGCAAAGGAATAATTATAGCCAAGTCGATAATTTAAGAAATATAGAAAAGTAATCAATGATTTTAGAACAAGGAACAAAGAAATATGGGAAAAGGAATAAAATATCATAATCCATATAAAGTTTCACCAAAAGGACAATAGGGTAATTTAATTATTAACTTAAAATAAACTTTTGGTCAAAACAAATTGGTTGCTAAGGATAGAATAACTGGAAAAGAAGTAATTAACACAAAGATAATGATGATTTAATTGATTTGATTAAAAAAAGTATAACAATAAAAAAAACATTCAATTCATTCTAGAAAAATATTTAAAGAGTTAACAGAAAAATCAGGATTGCCTATCAAAAAAGATCTATGAAATTTAAAAAAAGTAATTAAAAGGACAAGGTTATGACGTTTGTCCATGTAATCCAAAAGAAAGGGGTTAATGAGTTGGAGTTAATTTGTGGTTCAATTAATGCTGGAAATAATAATGAAGATCTAAAAAATGAAGGAAATTAGCATAATTGATAAACTATTAAAAATGAATTCACTATTACCAAAAGAACATGAAATGTTATATAAAAATTATTTTTCTTGAATTTAAATTTTAATTATATATAAATGGAACAAAAAATAGTATTAAGTTCTGAAACAGTTAAAGATAATAACAAAAATACTCCGAGTGATTTTACAATCAGATTTAGTCATTCTTTAATTTTAGAAAAAATAAACTTTGTTGTGGGTTTGGATAGTATTAAACACTATGACCTACTCTTGGCATAATATAGTGATGAATATGAAATAAAAAATTCTTTATAATAATGGTAAGGATTGGAAAGATATCATATTACAAATGGTTTTTTACAGTTACACAGATATTAATAATTATATTAGGAAACATTAAAAAGTAATGGTGATTATGAATTTGATAAATCAACATTGCTCCAAAAGTTTGGAATTTGATTTAAGTATTTTTTAAAGATTTTGATTTAAAATTAAAGATAATTTTATGTTGGATTTAAAAATTTAATCAAATTTTCTACATTGCTTGGATTTGAGAAAAAAACTTTAAACAAAACTGAAGGGGGAAACTACAACACCAAATATAACTAACTCTGTGGATACAATTTACATTCATTGTGATCTTATTGATAATTCACTTGTTGAGGTAATTTCATTTGATATTATCTATGTTTTAAGTACTGCAGATTTAACAAAGCTTTTTCCATTTACAAAAGAACCACAAAGAGTTGGATATTCTGAAATTAATAAATATATATAAATTCAATTAGAATATATATTACAGATGTATTTGGTAAGAATAATTAATTTAATGAGGTTGAAACAAGTTTTACACTAATTTTAAAAGAAATTAATTAAAACTAAATTTTTAAAAAAACTTTAATTAAATAATTAAATAATTAATAAATTTTAGTTTTATATAATTACAAAAAGTTTATGACAAAATAAAGGAATATTTATTTTATGTTGATGCTCAGACTGAAAAATGAAATCATACACGGAACAGTATCTTGACACTTAACAAAATTGCTTTCAAGTTCAGCCGCATCTTCAATTAGCACAGCTGGAACAAAAGCTTTGGAAACAGCAGGAAAGCAGCACTTGAAAGTGGAAAAAAAAAGGGTTTTGGAACAGAAGTTGGAAATTTAGCTGCTAAAAAAAATTTTTAAAAAAATTTTTAAAAAGAAACCTGCTCCGCAGTTGGTAATTTAATTGCTAAGGAATTACAAAAAAGAATAACAGTAAAAAATATAATAAAAATAAATGATAAAGAGGAGGATATTCATATGAAATAAATAGAATATTGTCGGGATCTGGAACTTCAACTCAGCATAAACGTATTAACAGATTAATTTAAAAAAAAATAAAATAATATAATATATACATGTTTAGAACAAAAAAATATTGTAAAGATATGAATTAACTCCTATTCAATTAATACAGCCTTAATAACTGTCTTGGGAAATAATTTTAAGCAACAAAAAAACGGATATCACTTAAAAATAATGATAGAAGCTCATAATTTTGTTTGGGTTTAATGCTTATTTGAAGTAGTTTTAAAGTAAATAAGCTTGCTAATGGTAAATAATTATGCTGATGGAGACCAAATTGCTCTAATTAATAATGCAGCTTCATTAATTGATCATTTTAGTGGTTAAACAAAATGGAAAAATTGTGTATGATTGTAATAATTTATACAAAGTAACAAATGTAAAGATTTTTGGTTGAATTGTCTGAAGATTATGCAAAAACAACTGGAACAAACGAATATATTTATTTAGATACAAATTGATACTGCTGAGAGCAGGAATGGTCAAGCTGGATAAAATAGGGGTTTTGTTTCTAGGAAGTTATCAATCCAGGGTGGTAAATAGGTAAATGCTAAAATTCCATTAAATAATTATTCATTTTTTCAGGGTTTAGAAACTAATATTATCCCTCCAAGTCAAATTCAAATAACATTGCAGCTGACAGATATGATGATTAATTTTTAGAGCTAATGCTGCTGATGCTGGTAGAGTAATTGTAACAAAATTAATTCTATGGGTTCCACGTTTGGTTTTTAATGAATTTGACTTAATTTAATTTCTGAAGATTTACAAAGCAAGATGGTCATACCAGGGGAAAATGGTGACACAATCAACTGATACACAACAAACAACATAACTTTTAGAATAACAGCTGGTGTAACAAAACCACAACATGTATTTGTTTATTTACAACGACCTATAAAAGTTAATTCACAAGAACATAATCCACATTTTTAGATACATTTAGAATTAATGCAGCAAATGAAAATTGCACTTTGAGCTCTTGTCGTCTTGAAGTTGGTAATGGTGTTTTTTATCCAGAAACAGAATACCAAGTAAATAAAGAATATATGATGATGTAATTAATTATTATTATAAACAAAATAATAAGACTACTGGAAGTCTTTTAAAATCGATCAAATTTTTATCATTATTTGGATTTGTTCTTTTTAAACTTAGACTATAAAAAGGAAAGTAACTACAAAAAGATCCTAAGCGTATTACATTAACAGCAAAATTTAAATATTCCCCACCGGCAGCTAATTTCGTGTTTACGCAGTTGTATTGTATGAAGAAACAGTCGAAATAAATAAATATTGGAAATGAACTTGTTATTGTTTAGAAATTAATTAATATAAATTATATATAATGACATCAAATTATATTGAATAAAAAGTTAACCTAACAGATGGACAAAAGAAATATTTAGCACAAGCTTATAAAATATAAAATTCCACATACTTTTAGATTAAAACATGAAAAATTACATGGAAACTTCCCTTTACTATTAACAAAAACACAATTAATCAAATTAAAAAAGCTGTTGCAAATAAGAAGGGATTAGAAATTAAAATTTCAAAAAAACAAATGTCCAGTCAAGGTCAAAATGGCGGATTTTTAGGAGCTTTGGCTGTTTTGTTAGGAAAAACAATTCTTCCAATGGCAGCGAAAAAGATTCCAAAAATATTAGCCCCTCTAGGCATCGGAGCCTTTTCCGGACTGGCCAGTACTGGTGTTAGTAAAATACTTGGAAATGGTATGATTTCAGTAGCTAATGATAAGAAAAATGATATCACCATATCTTATACCTAATCAAAGAAAGAAACTAGTAGGATCTGGAGTGATTAAATTACACAAAAACAAAAACAAACGGGGGGTTCCGGGTATGCTGGCTGCTAGTCTAGATACCTTTGATTACAATCTTTGTTAAGGGGTTTAAGGACATGGTCAGGGTATACAGATTGATTCACAATGGAGACCTTACAGACGAATTCCTATAGAAAAAAAAATAAAATTTATCAACAAACCTATTTCTAACTTTGAAATTGAACAATGGTAAAACAACTCGTATAATAAACTTTAGGGTGTTTTAGTAAAATAATTTACCAAGAGTGAAACTCTCGGAGACCGCAGGTTTCCAAAATCAAAGTTGAATAATGAATGTGGAATTAAAATTTAAGCCGACTCTGTTGGACCGGAACACTTTGGTTTGTTACTTAAATAATATGAACTTGATTCATTTGGACTTTCCCCCACCAAAGGAAGTAATTAATTATATACCTGGGGTTAAGTATAACATCATACAATATCAAGACAAAACAAGTACACTCTGTGGGTTTTTATTTTATTTTTCATTAAAATGTTACAAGACAAAGTACCGTTGTATAATTTATTGTATAAAAACAAAATTAAAAATCAAAGAGTAAATGAACAAACTATTATAATTATTTAATAAAAAAGGTTTAAAAAATATTGTTTTTAATTAAAACTTATTAAAACTTATTAAACTTTTTTAAAACTGTGTTTTTTATTTAACTGGAATAATTTAAAATAATGGGAATATTCAATAATATAAACGAAAAGTAAATAAAATAGAAAAACAAATAGAAAAACAAATAGAAAGGCAATTAATAAGAAAACCTCCATTGTTTCTAACATGTATACTCAAGATACCGGTAGTGGGTTATTTTTAATGGAAAACTGTAAATGCTAGCCTGGTTTAGTTCAAAATGGCAATAATGTAAGAATTAATTTTTAAATTTCATTTTAATTATTCTTGTTGATGCAATAAAATTAGATAAAGGAGAAGCTAAATTACAACTAAAAAATAAAGAAAAAGTAATTCTTTAAAGTTACAAGCAAAAAAAAAATAGAAAAAATGAATCATTTCTATTAATTATGCTAATAAATTTAAAATAAATGATGTTATTATATTAATTCTTTAAACGTTATGAATATTCAGTAACAATTTATGGTTCAAATTTAAGAGTTATTTAAGAATTAAAATTTAAGAGTTAATTTAAGAGTTAATTTAAGAATAAGCTAAATGTACAATACCATTATCAAATATATCTTTTTTCGTCCATAACATGATAAAGATGTTTTTATTTTTACATAACTGGAAAGATTGTGTTTATCAGAACGAATAACATTAAAGGTGTGATTAGTTTGGGTTGAATTAAACAAGTATCCCTTTTTAATTTTTATGAACAATTTTTTTCTTAACAACAAGTTTTTAATTCCTTTACATTTTTTAACATTTACTTCGTTTTTTTAATAAATATGAATACATTTTACTTCTTTAAACCGACAAATTCAAAAATGGGAATGCCGGCAGCTTCATCTTTAAATTTTCCAATTACTTTTTTATTATTATCGAAATAAAATTTTCAGTTGTTATCGTAATCACTATTATCAAATAAATCTTTGTCCTTATAAAAATCCTCATATGCATCTTTTTGGGTTTTTTTTTTCATAACATAATGAATCAGTGTCAGTGAATAGTAATTTACAATTACCCTCGTACTTTTCCTTAAATAATTATAATGAAAATCATACATAAATATTTTGATAATCTAGAATGCACATTCCAACATAACAAGGTCTGTTTAATAACAAGCTTTCTTTATTCTATGAATACCAAACAAATTCTTGTTAAACAATCGTTGAACTAACAAATGAAGGTTTGGCTATATACTTTAAATAAAAGGTTTTCATCATGAGTTTAATTTAATATTAACACTCTTGCGTAAATTCTCCATCGTCTTACCGAATACAGATTTTTCATTAACTTAAAAAATCCTTTTTAAATGAATTTTGCTTAGAATTTTTGAGTATTTAAAAACAAAATATTTTTTTAACCAAAGGGCTTTCGTCAAAAGTTAATATTTTGTGTATTTTTGTTACTTTTAACCCTAATTGTGTATATAGTCAAGATTTTTATAATGAACTACATAATTTTTGTTTTTCCATTAAAGTTGGAACTAATTTTTTTTCATTACTTTTTCCTATTTCAAATTTTGTTTTAATAGTTTTACTATAGTCAGAAAAACCATTCGTCCCGGGATTTAATTTTTCAGGAGCCAAAGGATAATCGTTTGTGGGTTTTATGTAATTCTTTTGGATATTCAAGATCACATTCAATTATAAAGTTAGTTTTATCTTTTGCAATTAATTCTTGAATTTTTTTCGGATATAAATTTAAAGTTCCAGAGGGTAAAGGTTGACACATGGCCCAACCCCTAAAGGTTATTGGCGTCGAGGTACATAAAGTATTTGCTGTCAAGTTTAGGATCATAATCTTTCATATTTTTATTGTTTGCTTTACTGTATCTGTTTGAAATATAACTTATTCCTCCTCTCATCCCTTTTCAATAAAAAGATACATATCAATATCAGTTATTAAATCTAACTTAATTCCAGTCATTTTAACATTGCATCCCAGCTAAACTAATGACAAGGGTCTAATTTGATACTCTAAACATAATTTTCTAAAATTTTCGAATACATCAGCTAAAAGTAATACGTCAGTTTTTAAAAATAGATCATGATATTTTCCCCTTGTTTTCATTTTAAATTTTTTTCCAAAAATTTTTAGCATGTTCATATCGTTGTCAGATAGTGTGTTTCATTTAAAATTGAATAAAAATCTTCTTAGAAGTAATTTTGTTTTTCTTTGAATTTTTCAAAATAAATCCATGTAATCATATGGATAAAAAACCTTTGTCTTTAATAATTCAAAATTTTTTAATTTAAAATTTAGTTGATGTGTATTTAAATTCTGGAATACTTTTTACTAGGTTATCCAATGATTGAGACATAAATTGGAAGAATCAATAAAGACCAAGTCAGAAATCATAAATGCCAATATCTTTTCCCTATTGTTAGGAATAAAATTAATTTCTTTTTTTGAATTTCCCTATTTGTTGCATAATAAAATGACCGTCCCTAACCTCTTAAAAAATTATAAAAATAACAGGAATTTTGGTGTTAGTCTAAAATTAATATTACATTTTGAGTGAGCACTTCCTCTGAATTTTCCTGTTTTATGACAATGAAACACGTAAATGGCACTTCACCTTCTATATTTCTTTTCACAGATATGACAAAACTTTTGTTTTTTAAATTCACTTTCATCTTTTTTAGACATTCTTATTCTTTGTTAAAAAGTTCTTTAAATATTTCTTTACAATATTCCTCTCCTCAAGCAAATTTTTTCAATAAACTTTATAAACTGCATTTGGACCTCTATAAAAACTGGGTGGTTTGTATAAACTGTTATCATAACAACAAACAACTTTATAGCCGTAACCACAATCTATATGATTTTGATATGGTTCAGTAAATGAAGATTCAGTTGATGGTAAAGCAGTTAAAACTTTTTTATTTTTGATTCAAAATCAGCATAAATTACAAAAGGTACTGCTAAAACCCTTTTTGATAATTTTTAAAATTGTACTTTACTTCCCTCTTTTGGGGATTTTTACACCTTGGATACCATTAATACTAAACAGTTTTGGTATGTGTTCATTTAATTTCTTTCTTGGGTAAAGTGTTGCAGGCAAGAATCTACAAAAATGTTTCTTGTTTGTATTTTTTGTTTTGTTATTCATTTAAACTATTAAAGTCTTTTATCCAAACATAATGTTGGACGGTGGCTGAAAGCTCCCGAGACTGCTGTCTACCGGGGTCTCTGGTGAAATTTTCAGTCGCCATTATCTTATCTTTAATTTAAATTTAAAAACATATCACAGTGTTCTTCGTATTGATATTTGATATGTACAATGGATAAAAATTCCCGTAGTTTCTTCAAAAACCAAATATATTTAAAAGATATAATCATTTAAAACTTCAATTTTAGGTATTTGATTTAATGTAACAGGAAACTTTATTCCAGTATAATCAAGATCGTTTAATGATTTTTATATTTGAAACTCTATGAGGGTTTTCTTTAACAGGAAATTTATAAGCTAAATGACACCATCTAAAACATTCATTAATCATCGTTCTTTATATTTAAATTTAAACCTTTCATTGAATTTTGAATGGTTTTGGTAAATTCTAAATAAATTGAAGCAGCCAATGGACTATACTTATATCTATTTATATAATGAGCATCAACTGACTCCCATTCTCCAGCCACTTTCCCTTTTGAAATCCAGTTGCCAATTTTATTTATTTTTTCATCAAAAGCTTGATGTAAAGTGTTTTTTTATTTCGTTTGTGTTAATAATTTTCTAAAGCCTTGATTGAAAATAACTGATTTATATATTGTATTTAGTTTTATCCATTTTTTACAAAAGTTAATTTTAAAACAACGTTTATTTTTATACCTTTTAAAGTTTTAAGTTCAGATTAAAATATTTCATAAGAGTCGTTTATAGTTAAATATAATTGATTCTTTGGATCTTGTCTAATGTAATTTTAATTTCAAATTTCTTATAATAATCGTTTTTAGATCTCTCAATTTCCATCTATATATTATATTTAGAAAAAAATCACTAAGGAAAAAAGGATTAAAAAATAATAAAACAAATAATAAAAAAAATAAAGTTTAAGAAGAACTAAAATATTTAAATTTATATCTTTTTCCGCTGGTTTTGATATTCCACTTTTAACTTGGTTTTTTTCCTTTGCAGCACATTGTTTTTAACCCTGAATTAATATTAAGGTCTTTGGATTTGCGTAAGTGCTTTTATATGTTTTTTTCTTCATTAGTGTCACAATCGGTTGCAATAACTTTTTAGGATTGTTTCGAATATTATTTGGTCTGGGACAAACACATAATCTTTCAGCATTTTCTCTTCCGTTAATAGACAACCGCAGTTCCATTCAAAAAAATTATTTTTAAAAGATAAGGATCTATAAAATTTTGTAATTTATCAATGACTGATTTTTTTATTCATCACTAAATATTTGATCAAGTTTTGATTTAATAAAAATTTCTTCTTTTAAGAACTTTTTTTTATGAATTTTTGTCTGGATTCATTATTTCTCCTAAAGTGCTAGATAATTTTGGGATAATCATTCTATCTACCTTTCTATTAACTATCTATATATAATATACTTAAGAAAAAAATCTTTTAAAAACGCACCTAATGAAATTAAATGATTTGAGAAATTTGTTTATATTATCTATATCTTTTGAATAAGATTTTAAAATCATTTTTTTTTTAAATTGTTATCAACTGTTAAAATTTAATACCTTCTTGAGACATTCTGTTTAACCATTTTTCGTGTAATTTGTGTAGTTTTTCTAAATAATCTAAACCAACTTTGTTTTTCTTCCGTTCTGTTTCTTTTTTGAAGTCTTTTAAAACATATTTCTGGGTCGGTTTTAACATAAACAAATCCATCAATTGGGATTTTTCCGTATGGTTTTATAATATGATCAGTTAAGAAAACATTGTATACTGCCCCATCGGGGTCATTTATAACACCGTTGTCGTGATGTTGTTTTTAAAAACGTTACTGTTAGTTAAATAACAACGTTCAAGGGCAGAAACACCATCAAACTGTTTTAGGGAGAAGATAACATTTTTATATGACTGTTTAAAGTTGTTAGCTGAAAGGAAATAAATATTTGGAAGGTTCTTGAGCAGCAAGTTCAAAAAGGTTATATGAATTTCTGCTTGGGTTTATAACTTTGCCATTTGTGAATTGGTTCTGGGAAATTTTATTAAAAAATAGGATTATATTCTTTAATAATATCTAAAAACGTACTTTTTCCTGATGCAATATTACCTTCAACTGATATAATTTTTCTCATTTAATAAAATACTTATAGAAAAAAAACTTTAATAATTTTTAATAATCTTTAATAACCTTTAATAACCTTTAAAAACCTTTTAAAACAACTCTTCTTCTTTTTTACTTTTTTATATCCGTTAAGTTTTAAATTCCTTCATGTGCATTTTCAAGAGGTGTTGAATAAATTTTTTCTTTCTGCATTTCTAATAGTATTGTAAAAATATCCTGAATAACTTTTTTTCCTCTTCTTTATTTACTTTTTCCAGGATCATTAGGGTCATGAACAGTAAAGCTGCAATCCGTGCTTTTGTTATAAGTTGTTTTATTTTTGTGATGATGTGCTTTTAAAAAAAATTTCTTGTCGTCAAGTTTTAGTCTATTAGTAAATATGTAATTATTGTTGGGACAAACGCCAGCAACTGCTACAAATATAGGAAAAAGCTGGGAACAAGTGCTAATGCACTGAGCAACCAAAGATCCCTGCTGTAATATATAACCCAGTACTTACTCTCCCACAAAATTTATAACTTTTTCTGTAAGCAGCCGCTAGTTTAGTTAAGTGAATAATTTAAATTTATCTATTGTTTCTATTCCATTATTATTAGAAATTAGATTTTTATTACTCATTTATATAATTAATATTAATATTTTCAATTTTAAATTTTTTTTCCCAAATTTACTAAACGGGAAACCCAACTATTAAATTTTTCATTGTAACCTTTCCATTTTACTAAAGCTTGTTTTTTTTTTATAGTCCCGTCTGATAAACCCTTTTTATCTAAAAACTTCTTGTGTAGTAGGTAAAGTTCTTGTTCATAAAATGAACCTTGAATTATTTTTATCATTTAAATCATTAATAGTGTATTTTCTGGGATTTGTATTATTAATTTTATAAATTATAAATATTTCCCTGTCCAGTTTGGTGTATATCCTTTTTCAAAATGTCTTTAAGTTTGCTTAAGCGAACTCATCACCAATTTTAAATTTTGCTTTACTCTTGGTATCTTTAAACGACCATATAAATTAAAGTAAACAGTACCTTTATTTAAGTTTTTACTAGCTTCGGTTGGTGTCATTTTTATACTAGAATGTTTTGTTTTGTTATATTTATCAACCATAAACCTGCAAATTATCTAAATAAGTATAAGTATTATTTGCTGTAAAATATTTCCACATTATTCTTTTTAAACTTCTATTAAATCTTTCAATAACTACAGCCTTTCCTTCATTAAATGTATGGTACATGTTGAATTTTTATTTTATTCAAAATGATTCAAACTTTTTTTTATAAAATTCTTTTCCTTCATCTACCCATAAATTTTGTGGGAAACCTTGCAGTCTTCGGGGACTTTCGTCCCTGAATTCTATCTTCTGAAACTATTTTATTAAATGCTCATAACAGATTCTCCAGTTTTATTCTTTAATGGAATAACCCAAACATATTTACTGAATATATCAATAAACGGTTAACAAGTACTTTACTCCTTTTTGTATTTTTTAAAAAGCTTGGATGTCAACTAAAACAGCTGACCAAGATCATCAATATCATTAACATCACTCTTCGTTTCCTAAAATTTTTTTTTAATTGGTTTGTGTAATTCTTCTGCTAATTCATCGCTCCAGCGGTAAACTTGGACAGTTATTCCGGGGTAAAACCTACCCCCTTTTCCCGTTTTGACTTTCGTTTTTTGTCTGGTGTTAAACCCATAGGGAACTGTTTTTTCCTGTCCAAGTCCAAATTTGTATTTCGTTTTAATTATAGGTTTTACAACTAAATGTTTTGCAATCTTTCTTCTCCAAATGTTTTTGATTTAGTTTTAAATTTTAAATTGGAAAGCATTTTTTTTGTCGCATGTACCCTTTTTTTACACCGCTGTCATAGCAAAAGTCGTGGTCCATACATACTGCATCCAGTTCGTTGACAGGAGGTCCGTTATCTAATAATTATATCCTGGGAGTGTTACACCTTTCTTAGGTAATAAAGGTAACATTGCTTTATGAATATCTAAATTACCTGCTGTGATAGTACTTTTAACAAACTTTGATTTCATTTTTCCACAAGACGAACAGGTAGCCATTATCATTCTTTTCCCGTTTTTTGCCGTAACATAGTGAGGATTTATATTATCAGTAAATTTTCTTTCTTTCAAACAATATATTTTATTCTGTAAACTCATTATATTATATGTGTTTAAATTTAACTTTAAAACTTTTAGTTGGTTTTTACTGGGTTTAAACCTGTGGTTTTTGAATTGTCCGGCATTGACCAGTCCTGACCAAGGGTCATAGGTCAAGTGGGGTTATACTGTTTTCGCACAAACAATTACTTTACTACTCGAATGATTACTGACCGTACATTTTTCAACCTGTTATTGTCCGTAGTGTTTTAGATGTTTTGTTTGTTGTCTTGCATTTTGGTGATGATTACCAACTCACCTCCCCCAGCTCTCCGGCCGCTCTCTAATCCCATCTTTCCCCGCGACACCCATTTCACAATGATAGGGAGTATCTCGTTGACAGGTATTCAAGGCGAACCATCTGCTATATCTTTCTGCTACAGTGTAATTTCTACTCTTTATATTTATAATTGCCAAATGAAATTGAGACTGACTTAGATTTAATTAAATATTTTGGTTATATACCATTGCGCATATGCAAAACATTAGCTTAACAGTTGCAGTAATTGAATATTTCACAATTTAATATCTTAGGACTGGTACGTCTTCATTATGGTTGAGAAAAAACATCGGATGCTTTTTTGGCATGAGCGGGCACTTATGTAGAGCCACCGTCATTCCTTAAGGTATGTGTATGGCTTTCTAACATGAAATAATTCCAGGTCCCCCATACAAATGATTTCGAAAACATTATGGAGAGGAAGAAGCGAATCAGAGTTAGCGACCTTAACTACCAGATTCTTATAATTTGTTCTAGACCGTTGGTCTTACTTTGCAATGTTCTATCACTTCTTAGTATGTTTTATAAAATTTGATATACTATAGTCTTAGTAGGTGAATAAAACCATGTTATATCTTTATATTTACTTACTGGCCTTCCTGCCATTGATAGATTGTTTATTTGCATTTTTAAGCGTAGTATTGCTTCATCGGAGAAAAGTTTCTATTAGCTATATAGCGTTAAATTGTTTGTTAAAGCCGACGTTAGATTACTAATCTTATTTTGGTTTATCGCGACTTTACAAAATGTAATTGTTGGGGAAGAACCCATATGCCCGTCCGAGTATTTTTTCATGTACGGGTGGACACTTAAGTAGGACCAACCTTACGTAAGGTACGTACTCGGGCGAGCCATTCGAAGTCAGTGACCTTAACAATTCAGCCACGGTTGCCCCTAAAATGTTATGATGTCATTTTTGATGTTTGTATATGGGTGTTTTTATTT